>NC_038044.1:64431286-64536286 GCF_002211085.1 Panicum hallii | reverse complement strand
CAATTAAATTATGTTGTTCCATCTGTCAATTATTAAATTATATCATATATATATATACAATTATATAATGTTTCAGTGTTAATTATTAATTATATCATATATATATATATATATCAGTTCAAAATATTTGTGGCCCGTTCGATTTAACGGTCCAAAACAATCGAACCTACGGTTCAACCGGTTCTAAACGGTTGGACCAATGAACCATTGAACCGATGGTCTCACCGGTTCAATCTCCGGTCCGGTCCTAATAAGTATAGCCGATAGCTAGATTCTCGTTACCAGCGGAGTCGCCAAAAAGTATGTTGGCGACGGAAACGCGCCGCGCCAAATATCGAGCACTGAACCTGCAGCGCGCAGCGGCGCACCTTGCAGCGACCGGTGTGGTAGACCGGCCAGACCAGTCTCATCGGGGCAGCCCGACGAGGATCCAAAGAACACCCGCTCAGGAGGGACCCCGTCGGGACAGGCACAGGCACAGACCACCTAAAACATCCTCAAACACCATAGAAACAAAAAGAACAACAGAGTGGGATTACAAAAGCTAGGATTTGGAGAAGATGAAAAGTAATGAAAGGTAATAGATTGATAAGTTTTTTTATTGATTGGATACCCTCTATCAGATGTGGCCGTAGGAGAGGTCAGGTCTTGCCATATTAGGAGTTGAATCTTACATAAATTCCGTGTCAAAATACAACTCCTAACTCGGACTAGCTGTCAAAACCGAAATCGCCCTAACTCTCTCATTCGAACTCCAAATCAAACGTTCTATATATTCATTTTGATCGTACGCAATGGTGAAGTCAAATCTGCATTTTAGCAAAGTTAACCACACTGGTCTAACCGGTTTCCGGTTTGTGCACACAGGTCTGGTCGTCAACAGTTCTTTTTGGCAAATTTTATCCTAGAGACGCTACGAACATGGGTTGATACGTGGCTTCGTACCTGTGTATTAAGTGTTCTATGCGGTCCTATTTGTGCATCTCTCATGGTCTATTCAGAACCAAGGTCGAAATTGTAGTACAGGCGTACAGCTCAATCGGGCTTTTATCCCATATGAACCCGAGGACTAAGAAACACATGTTTCGAATGACTCGATGACAATCGGAGATATGGATTTTTAATCTTTAGAGATATATTGCCTCAACTGTAGTATATGTTTAAAGCCATTGCTAATCGCTTTAGGGCTCTCAAACCTTTTTGTTTTATTTTAAAGGTATTTTATCGCAACCGTGAGCAATAATATGTATTTGTCATCGCTACGGGACTGCTCGAGATGTTTGTAGACTTTCATTCAAGACCCATGACCACCAACGCATGTTTGAAACCCTTCCTGGTCATTTATGGATTGCCGAAAATTGCAGTCAGCACACCATTCTCGCGCTGGGGAACTCGCACTGTCGCACACTATAACGGTTTACGCCCTTCGTGTTGTTACATACGCTACAGATTATTCACTTCACAAAAATGGCTGGTTTTCGATGGTTAAGCATGGTCCTTTACCTATCGTAATTCGGTTCACAAAAAAACATCTATCGTAATTTCATATATCCATGCTGCTAATACCTGTTCAGCAAGAAAATAACAACAGCGGTCGTGCAGACCGCTTGAGAGTACATGCATTACAACATCTTATAAATACACAGGCAAAATTCCAACTGACTTAAAAAATATATATTATGCACATTACAGCTAAGTATTTAACCTGCTGAGCTGAACCGAACATAGAAGCATCTCTTCATCTTTAATTATTATTACTCAACAGTTCTACTAAATTACTGATGCATAGTTGTACTCACGTAAATTTCACCATGTGTCAGCTTGTGCACTTTTCGATTACTAGACAGCTCATGAATTATAAAAGGTAGAATTTCAATCCGCCAGGTGTGCTTTCTTGTCCCCCGAGTGCAGATGTTTGCTTCCTATCCACTATTTAGTCACGAAAAACTTTACAGTAACAACCCCACACACCATAGATATCTGCCGCAAGATTTTGTTCAGGAAGCCTAAGTTGTGGCCCAGTGCCCCCATATTTATTCACAAGCTAGACATGGCCTTTATATCCCTTGGCAATCTTACGTTATTAACCAGATACGTCCTAAACTAATGGCATGCACATACATTCATGAACAAAATAACGAATTCAACTCTGATAAAAAGTTCGCACCAATGCCTTTCCCATAGTTACAGGAGAAAAGCCACCAGAAATGCTAAAAAGTAATACAGATAGAAGGAACAAAATGCAGAAAGCAAACAAGGCTGACAGGTGACAGCAAGGCAGATTACTTTACAGTATGTGCGCAAGGCTGTTAGTCTGTTACTAATGTTTTCCTTACTCAATTCTACTCCCTGTGTTTCCCTACATTTCAAATTAGAAGTCGGTTTATCTATTCTAGATATATAGTTTTTCTAATGTATCTAAACATAGCGTATATCTAGATGCATAGAAAATGCTACGTATCTTAAAAAGTCAAAACAACTTACTCCCTCCGTTCCAAAATGTAGGTCGTTTTGACAAATCTAGATACATAGATTTTGATATACATCTAAATATACGCTATGTCTACATACATAGCAAAATCTACGCATCTAGATTTGCCAAAACGACCTACATTTTGGAACGGAGGGGGTACAATTTGAAACGGGGAGAGTACATAACAAGCATGAGTCTTTTAACAGTCCAAACCAAATATGCAAGTAGGACACATCACCAATAATTTTTTTCTATTTTGTTTACCATTGAAGTCATACCCAATTTACAAGGAGCAGAACTTCTGTAGATGAAAAATACAAAATATCAATATGAGAGTACTAAATACAAGTCAAATCATCCAAAAATACAGCTAGAGCAGGAATTGGTCAACTTTTCAATGGCTTTCAGAAAAAAGCAGGTGAGCTAAAATTATTCACAAATCAATTATCCAATGACATGGTAATAATCACAACCCACCTACCATTATGATTCTTTCTTAAGGTCGTGTTTGTTTGAGCTTCTGGGCACTTTTGAACCATTAGCTTTCGGAATCTCCAAGTCAAATGGCCTCAAAAGCCAAAATCTAGAAGCATCCTGTTCAGCTTCTAGCTTTTGGGGGCATCTGGCTTTTGGACATCCCGAAAGCTAGTAGTCCAAAAGCCCCCAGAAGTTCAAACAAACAGGGCCAAGCAATAACCTTTATCAGGAGAGGTAGGTCGTCATAAGTACTGACAGTAACTAGCATGTTACAAGTTACATTTGAAACATGTGAAACATGCCAGAGTCTACCATAACTGGATGTCTGAAACAACATACAAGCGAAACAGCATAATTTATTTTCCATTCACCAACACCCTGGAAGAGATTATGTTGTGCATAACCCCAAATGTTATTCCACTAGCTCTGCCCATTTCTTATGGTTTCTTAAAGGCGCCCTATTATATTGGGACAACTCTGCTGCCAATTGAACGGTACCTTAGCATACAATCACTTGTTGCAGAATGATCCAAAAAGGGAAACAATGCAAGCACCAAATGCATGGGGCTTGGCCACTAGGGATTGAACAAAATCAGTCAATGTTCCATATCAGATTGAACTAGGTCCCACATAATGCAAAAAAAAATGGTGCAATGGCCTATTGGGCCAAAGATTAACAAAGGTGACCAGTACATGGGGGTGGGTCAGTGGGCTGCAATTTCTAAGGCACTTTCATGCCGGGTTCTTTAAATTTACCAGAAAGTACTACAGATGAAAAAGTTAACTTAAACACAACTACATCCAACACAAGAAAGTATTTACAGGGATCCAACATGAGAAACTACTGTCATTCACATGGCCACTTATGGACTGCAATAGGTTCAAACTGACCAACAAGGAAAATAGGATCCTGAAGAATAAAGCAGAATAGAACTTGAATAGAAATTATGTGGTGAACTTTCAGCCTCCAGATAACAAAATAAGCTAATACCACCAGTGTTTCTTTATTAACGTGTGGAAAAATAAAACTCTCTTTTCAACTCACATTTGTTAGCTTGGATACAAATGAGATGCCCATGGTTCTAAATATAGTGCAAAGGGAAGGGTTAGGGGTTACAACACCCACACCCAAAAAAACATGCACACACACTCCCTCTTTGGGGGGTAGCAGACGCGCCATACACAAATTTTAGTGACCAAACCTAAAATAGATGACAAAAAAATAACTGTAACACTCTAAATACTAGAAACACACATCATAAATAATAGAGGTCGCCAAAATTGAAAAAACTAAAATCATCCATGATATACAAACACACATTTATCAAATATTAGGTGAGAACTCTTTAAGAATAAAACAGAAGACATCCAGAGTTGAAAGGATTTACCCTGTCAAGTGAGTAGTGGGTCCAGCTATCTCCATCCGAGGACCTCAAATAACATAAAAGGAAAACCGATTTTTAATTGATATTCCATATGAGGGTAAATAGAAAAAATATGATCATGCTTCGTTATTACTAATTTATTAAAGCAAACAAATTCACAAAGAATCACTCCACTTTAACGGCGCAAACAAAAGGTAGACACAACAGTAAATGTGCTTGTATTTGAGTACTTCATATAGATTTACTTTCCATCCATCACTTACTAATCTACAAGTTGTGGGTGGGCATAAAGCTGCTAAATGTGGGAGGAAAGGACAAAAAAACTATGGATATCTAAATTTGGCAATCACCATCCAAAACATCAAGCATAGACTAAGTTTGTACATATTAATGAAGAGAACAAATGACTACGACATATATGAAATATAAAATGCAACATTAATGAAATATAGATATCATTCTCTCAACCTACAACAGAGAAAACAATGTATGGGTTCAAACACATTAAGTTACCCAGATATTAACCAGGGTACCTTCTTATGTTGGCCCTTAAGCATATAAAATGTGCACACAGCAGAGGCCCTGGCAGAATCCTGAATGAAAGAACATATTAGAATCTTATAAATCCAAACACAAGTAGATGTAGAAACAAATTAATAGTACAAGGCCTGTGTTAGAGTGAAATAAACAACTTTTCAAGCAATACGAAAATCTGATGCATTACACCCCCGGATAAGTAAATGCTTGAGGCTAAGCATACCCAGCATGCAATCTTAGACATCAGCTGAGTACATGCCGGCACACAAATAGAAAGTGTTCCAAGCACGTGCAAAGATTTGCTGACATGTTAAGCGAAAGTGTTATACATATAACCTTGCTTGTCAACGATCCACAAGTCAGCACAATTGTTAAGTGAAATGAAGCAGACTTTCATGTATATCTTTTAAATCCATAGTAAAGAGTATAATACAGGGAATGGAATGCCAACTGGCTAGTTGTCTTACAAGCAACAGAACATATCCAAATGATAAGTGCATGCAGCAAGGTCTGCAGATAGCCGTCTCTTCCATAGTTCCGTGCTTCATCCATGTACTTGGTCTCATAGCTCCCAGGACACAAGACAGAAATGTCGATGATTAGACAAGAGGAACCCAAATTGTACTTTACAAGGTAGATGCTAAGTTCAATGTCAAGAGCAATCAGCATCTTATTTCACTTGCCAGTGATAAAAGGATGGCTAAGTGCTTGTGATACGGTTATCCTCTTTTCAGGATCTAATATAAATATTTTATCAAGGAGATCTTTAAAACTGGACAGCATTTTTGGATCCTCGCCAGGAAAGTTCGAAATCAAAGAACCAATGTCCTTTGGTTTAATGTTCAAAATTAACCTTCTCACAGCCTGCAAACATAAGTATAGTAATAAATAAAGAATTCAAACAATCCAAAAAGAACATGGTAAAAATGTTATGGTTCCACGGACACACCATTTTTGTCACAGGATCCTCCTCAGTAGCATGAAAATTAAGATCTTGGTCAAAGTGTTGCACTGTAAAGGCACCCTGCACAATGGGAAGTTATAAACATTCATTTAGAGCAGCGTTTATAATGTGCACTAAATTAGTAGTATTTGTATCTTTACTCAAGAATTCAACAGAAGCATGGAATTTTTTGTTGAAGGTCATACATATGCAGCTTGTAGGTGCGCTATTAATGGAAGTATTTGTATCTTCACTCAACAATTCAACAGAAGCATGGATTTTTTTTTTATGCAGCTTGTAGGTGTACATGTACCATCATAAAAGAACGAACATTCCATTCGTTAAGGTTAATAATTATGCAAGCAAGTAAAACTAACTTTTCGAAGCATCTTCTTAGGGAATGGGCCCTTTAATTCCATATGAAGCCGAAGCATGGCATTGTTTGATGGACCTGGGAACAAGACTTTCCCGGTGTAAAGCTCATATAGACAGCAGCCAACTGACCACATGTCTAATGGATGGTCATAGGGTAACCCAAGAACTGCAAGAAAAGAACATGTTAGGTACAATGCATTTGGACGTAGAACATGTATACAGACAACACGAGTAGAAAATAGAAACAACATCTAATGAACATTCTGAAATAAGGTTAAGTTGACGAAAGAACTCACTGATCTCAGGTGCCCGATAGAAACGACTGACAAGGTAAGGTGTAACCTCATTCATGCCAGCAAGCATAGCATTACCAAAATCACATAGCTTGAGCACATTCTTAGCCTCATTCACCTAAAATACAAATTAACAGAAACAGTTAGAAAGGGTGTTTAATAGATAGTATTTATAGTTACAAAGCGCTTGTGTGCTTGGAAGGATGAAATGGCAGCATAGCAATAAAATTTGAGTTTTAATGTATAAAGTTCCCATTAAAGGAAGATAACTGATGATAATACAATAGCTACAAAAAAGATGTTGCATAATGGCATACCAACATATTGTCCGGCTTTATATCGCAGTGCAAGACTTTGCAGTTCTTCAGGTGCTTCAGGGCAATGAAGAGCTGCTTTGAATATGCCCTCACCGCAGTTAGTTTAAGCCCGATATTACGACCAAATTTCTTTAATACCTCACGAAGATTCAAATTGAGAGATTCAAAAACTAAGCAAAGATGGTTCCGGTACATGAAACTAGAAATAAACCGCACGCAGTGGCGTTTGTCCTCGCGATCCGCACTTGCAAGTTTTTCCAATATTGAAACCTCTTGCTTACCAGCCTTGTACCTGTATAATCAAATATTGAATTAAATAGTCCTATTTATTTTCAATACTAGAAATATTGCTGGAAAATCTCTAGGGAGCTTAACTTACATTGTATCATTGTTGCGAATAATTTTGATAGCAACTTCTTCAGGATCATCTTTACCAGCTTTAAGATCTTTTGCCCGCACAACTGTTGAGAACACACCCTTCCCATGTGCTGCTGTGATTTCGTAACGGCCATCCATCAATTCCCCAAACCGGTAAGCTGCAGAGTCGCAGAAACAAGAGAATGAATGAATGGACACACATGAGCAAAGTTTGACCGCAGAAAAAACAAAGAAACAGGAAGGAAAATGACCATAAGATAGCATAACTTACTGTAGTACCCATCTGCATCATCCCAGTTGTCATGAAGAGCATTTCTCTCAATATGCAAACCATCATCCTTGCCCTGTCCAAAAAAGTAATTTTGAGATCGTGGAAACCATTTGTATCTAATATTGGGAAAAACAAACATGCAACAATGTTCCTTTGAAACTTAACCAGTTTAGCTTGGCATGCAAATAATACATGCTCAGAAAGACTTGCATGTGCATCAAGTTGCATCCCCTCCCATGACCTATTGATCGGGGCACTTTGATAATTAGTAGAAGGGATAGGAATCATACCGATTTTCTAATGCCTGCAGGTGATTCTCCAAAAATGTCATCACAAAACATGTCTGCTGATCTCTCACTCTGGAACATGTAGTATAAGTTTTCAGGACGATATGGATTCATATTTTTATCAAACAGGTTAGCAGAAAACAACTACCTTGGGAGAACCCTCTCCAAGACCTGCAACACCTATCATCCTCTCATCACTGAGTGCTCCTGTGCTAACTAAAGTGTCATTGTGAGCAGGAGACTTCCCCACAGTGAAGTCTGCTTTGCCAGCAAAAACCTCTGAAGAATCATGCTTATTTTCAGCTTCATAATTGCCTGTGGAGCTGCTATCATTATCATCTTTCAGATGCGTAGTTTCATCTCCATCCATTGCTCTTACTTCTGTACAAGCAACAGTATAACTTTCAGTAGGAACTAATTGATCTGGACATAGCACAGTAAGGTGAACCCAACATTATCTAATCAAGTTACCTTCATTATTGCTACTTAGTTTGGATTCCATATGCTGCTTCTGAGATTGTTGCCGCCTGTACTTCGCCATAATGGCTTCTTTCCTCCTCCTTGCTTCCTCCTTAATTTTTTCAGGGTCGTCTTCTTCCTGCATAGCTAACTGCTGTTCAATTTTCTCTTGGTACTCCTCTTCGTCTTCCTCCCTAATATTGAGACAAAAGAAGTAACTATAAATATTCAGAAAATTAAAACAATATATAGAAAGAAGCTTAGTCAATTAGTTATCAGTTAGCCATGTGAAAACTGCCTTACTTGTTGAAAGAGTTTTCCTTCATTTCTTCAGACCTCCGACTTTTGTGGTCAACATCTCTATCTTTCTCCCTGGATCTAGCCCTCTCTTTGTAACCTTCAGATGTGCTGTATCTTGAGCGCGTTGAATCCCTGTGCCTCTCAATATCGGTAACGTTGTCCCGTCCTTCTCTGGCTCTACGAGTTTCACTTCCCTTAACCCTATGCCATTCCCTGTCCCTGTCCCTATCATCTCTCACTCTCTCCCTTTCACGTACACTGTCAACCCTGTCAGATTCTCTATGCCGATCTTTACTTGTATCCCTCTTCCTCTCATGATCTTTATGCCTTGAACTACCACTCTGTCTTTCCCTCTCCCGGCTTTGGTCACGAACACGAGCCCTTTCCCTTAGATCCGATCTACTACGACTCCTGCTTCTTTCTCTGAGCCTACGGGTAGCTTCAAGTGAATCAACTTTGTCTCTATCTATCCTGACATCCCTATACCTTTCCTGGCTACCATGTCTGTCACCAGGTCTATCATGAACAAGATGGATATTGCCCCTTTCCCTTTCATTCTCCTGTCTGCTAGTAGTATGTCTGCCAGACTTCCCATTCCGATCATTGCTGTCATGATCAGAACCATCCCTAAGACTTGCACGAGAACCATTAGCACCATCACTTTTCTCTCTAGACCTCGAGTGATCCCTTGGATGAGCTTCACTGTGATGCCTTGGGTGAGGAGATGTTCTAGAGTGATTTTTGGAATGATAATCTTTAGATGACGAAGAGTGACGCTCATCTCTGTGCCTCCTTTCCTTCTCCTTTCTAGATTTTGGAGATTTCGAAAGGCTTTGGCTTTGTTCATACCCTTTGGTGTCCTCAGCATCACTTGAAAGGATACCTCCGCTTTCAGACTCAGGGGCACTGTTAAGTGACTTCCTTCCGTCTTTTGAGGATGGAAGGGTAGGCAGAGCAGATGCTTGCAGCTTGGTTGCATCTGCATTTGAGTCTGTATCAGCACCATTGTTAAGGCGCTCCTGCAATTGCAAGACATCAAACAGTAAGTAGGCTAACCAGCATGGAGAAACAGCAAAAATGATACCCAAGCAGTACTAATTATGCTGCAAAAATTGAATAAGACCTGCACCTCTAATTTCCCGATTCGAATGCTGTGCCAGAACAAGAGAGATGTATTTCGATTTCTTATCATATACTAGGTGGAAATACGCACCAAGATAAGAATGCAAAAGGGAAAGAATTTTTGTACAAATAAACAAACGTAGTTGCTTCCGGAAGGCAGTGATAAGAACTCCAAATGTGTTGCCCTCGAGAGCAACAGAGATGACGTAGTCAGAATAGAAGGGCAAGCCGGGTGACTAGAAAATACTACACTAGACTGTAACCAAGAGAGCTTGCAGCCTAGTTAAAGTCAAACCAAAGAGGTGTACCGGAACAAGGGAAGCCTGTGGGGGGGCGGAATCAGCGTCGACGTCCATAGCGGCGGCGGCATCGTCGAGTATCTCCCCCTCCTCTACCTCGTCGTCGGCCGCCACGGCTACCGGAGAGTCGGCGTGACGGTGGCGACGGTGGTGGTGGTGGCGTCGGTGATGGTGGCGCTTGCGGCGCTTCGGGGAGGCGTCGGGCTGGGCGTCGTCGGGCGAGCGAGAGTGCTTGGCGGGTGAGAGCGGCAGCGGCGACGGCGACGGGGAGGGCTCTCCGCCGGCGGCCATGGCGACGGGAGAGGGTAGGGTTAGGGTTGGAGCCAGTTTCCCCCTCCCCCCTTGCGAGAGCGAGATGCCGATGCGAATTTGCTTGCGGTTGCGGGCTGAGTCGTGGGGGCCGGCAGAGCAGGCAAGCTTGAAATAAATCGGGCCAACTGACATGTTGGCCCCACCCTGTCCCTCTCAGATTCATATTTCTATTATTTTTTGGAAAAAAAGTATATTTTTCAATTAAAAAAATGTGACATTCATCCTCGTATTTTATTTGATGCGAATCATGGATTAATCGAACAGAATAAAGAGAGAGTCTCGTTCTACGTATTAATACTGACAATAATGAAATTTCTAGTATCTTAACTAACTAAACCGATGTATTTATCATCCCCACCTTAGTTTAGTTATGGTTTAGTGCTATCTAATGATGATTTATGCCATCTGACTAACCCCTGCTTGGCAATGTAATATACCGAGTTGAAGATACAAAGCCCATAAAAATATTCACTAAATCCTCTAAATTGTGCACCCATAAAAATTTTATCAAAAAAAGTAACGGAATTGATTCACACCAAGATTGACTCAACATTGGAAATATCTACGCAATGATTTAGTAGATAATTACATGACCCAAACTGATATTATATAACAAAACCATTATTAAACTAAGGTGGGATAATAAATGCACCTATTTAATTAGTTAAGGGATTGATTTGCACCAAATGAACCATGAAGAATGAATATCACACTCTTGCAATACTTAAGAGATGAAAATAGACTTTTTTTCTATCTTTTTACTAGCAAATATGATCGTGCATCGTTAGACTAACTCCAATCGGCGCGAGGCATATCGGCCATGCATTTCGCCGTTTGCTGGTTGGGCCATTTTGCCGGCCTGCTTTGCACTGCCGGTCCTCCAATCGTGAGAGGCAAAAAACATTGTCTGGCCCACCGAAACCTGTTGGCGGCAAAGCAGGGACATTTCCCTCCGCCCCAAATCGACGCGCGCAGGTAGGGCAACGCGTTGGTGGCGGAGGTGGCGGAGCGCAGCGCCGCACGCTCCGGGAATGAAGGTACTCCTTCCCTCGCTCCATTGCTGTAGCCGGTGTGATTGTATTGCACTAGTTCACTCACATTTCGGTTTGCATCGTCAGGTTCTTCCCCCAGTCCCCCACCATGTCGGCGTTCTGCAGAGTTTCAGATTTTTTTCTCAAGTTCGCGCAAGAGGAGGCTCCGCCTGCAAGCCGCAGCTACTCATGCTGCTGTCTTGGCGACGACGCGCCGACATCGGAAATGGGGTGGTTCGGTCCCAGAGCACAAGGTTCGTCGGAGAGACAGGGAAGGCGCTTGGGCTGAGCTTGTTCGATGTTACTTCGCGTCGGAGCCGCTGTTCGACGACACCACATTCCGGCGCCGGTAAAGCAGCGAATGTCCTTCTTTCTATTGAATTGAAGCTCAAGTAGTGTAGCTATTGTTTTCATAATTGGGTTGTTTGCTTGATGCAGTTTCCGAATGAAAAGAAGCTTGTTCGATATGATCTACCAAATGCTTGCTGCGAACAATGAGTATTTTCGACAGAAACCTGATGGTCTTGGCCAAATGGGATTTCATGGAAAGCATAAGTGTGTTGTCGCTATGCGAATGCTTGCGTATGGAAGTATAGCCGACACACTTGATGACGGTTATGCCATGGCCGAGAGCACTGTTTTGGAGTGCGTTAAGGAGTTTGCAAGAACTGTCATTGCCATGTTCGAGGAAGAGTACCTACGACCACCTAAAGAGGCTGAGTTGAAGCGGATTCTTGAAGAAAATAAAGCTAGAGGTTTTCCCGGGATGATTGGAAGTATCGATTGCATGAATTGGGAGGGGGGATCTTGTCCGGTAGGCTGGCATGGCCAATACATTGGAAGGAAGGGCCGACCAACTGTTGTTCTTGAGGCTATTGCAACTAAGGACTTGCGAGTTTGGCATGCATTTTTCGGAATGCCGGGGTCTTGCAACGATCTCAATGTTTTGGATCGCTCCCCTGTTTTTGATGATCTTGCCAATGGAAGAACTCACAAAGTTGAATTTTCAGTGAACAACCATAATTACGACATGGGGTATTACCTCGCGGACAAGATATATCCCGATTGGGCGACCTTTGTGAAAACCAAGAGTGAAGCTATCAGTCCCAAGGATAAGACATTTGCCGAGGCCCAAGAAGCTGCAAGAAAGGATGTTGAACGTTGTTTCGGTGTCCTCGCTCGAAGTTTCGGATAATTCAACAAGCTGGCCGACTGTGGAGTGCTCAGGACATGAACACGATTATGTGAGCATGTATCATTCTTCACAACATGATCATCGAGCGAGACAGGGAGCTGGATGAGGACGAGTTTGCTGAACCCAATGATCCACCAATTCGAAGGGACAGGAATGTTGCCGAGCTAAACACCTTCATGTCCGCATGCCGCGAGATCCAGGACCGCCCTACATCCCACCGCCTGCAACAAGATCTAATTGAGCATCATTGGATGTTAAAAGGCAATGAATTAGGGCCATATGCACGCCGATCTCGACACTAGTATGCACCTGTTGGTATTTGTTTCTGTATGCATGAGGTGGATGTCTTTTGTTGCTCGGAGAACCAAGATAATGATTCCCTGCAAGTAGTGTAGATGGTAGCATGTATTTGTGAATTACATCAGCTGGATGTCTTTTGTTGCTGGGAGAACCAAGGTCTAATGAATCCCTGCAAGTAGTGTTGTAGATGGTAGCATGTATTTGTGAACCAAGATCTAATGAAGAAAGTACACAAATATGTGTCCAGATCAAGCAAACAATTTCATACATTACAATATTTCTCAAAGCAAACAAATAGGTGTCCAAATCAAACAAATAATTTCATACAGTACATCAGTTTTAACAGAAGCAAAGAATTAACAGAAGCTAGTTGTCCCCTGATGGACTGTTGGTGTTGGGTACTAGCACCAGAAGCGGACTCAACTTCATCTGGGTTTATACCTTCCTTGATCAAAATGTCCCTCTGCTTCTTGGTAATCCAGGAACGAACAGCAGGATGCCATGAATTCAGGTGAGTGAATATGATTTGGGCTTCTGTCTGGAACCTAGTTGTCTCCATAATGTCCCTTTGAAGTTTGATCTGTTCCCGAGAAATCTCCTTCTTGTCACGAGAAATCTCCCTCTGGAGCTCAAGTTTCTTGTCGCCCTGCTCAATCTTCGCGAACAATGCTTTCTGCTGCATATCAAACTTGGCTTGTTCGATATCAATCAACTCCTCCTTCTGTTTTGCTTCCAATTCATCCATCTGCTGACCTCTCACATGTATCTTCTCTAACATCTCTACGGCAACACTAGATGAGGACTCTTCTACTGATGTTCGACGTTTCTTCACGCTGTCACGCCCTTCTGGTCGTTCAATAGGTGCACCGGCAGTAGGTATTGGTGCAGGGGTAGTGTCCAAGGGTTGAGTTGCCTGGTTATCCTTCTCTGTTTGCTTAGGCTTGCTACACTCCAACATATAATCATTCCATTTTGGTTCATCCCGCAAAATCTCCCAACAATGCGCGAAATGCCAAGGTTTTTTCTGCTCTTAAACTTTGATAGCATCTTTTATCTGCACCCAAAACAGAAATAAATTGTTCATGAACAAGTAGATAGAATTCAGGAACATGCAGCATATAGTTATCGGAACATACCTTATCATAGTCGTTCTTGCCACTTTCATTCCTTCTAACAATAGCCGAGTGGATAGCTTGGAATTTGCTGACTTCCTTTCGTATAGCTGTCCATCGGTTCTGAATAGACAGTTGGGTTCTACTGCTACCCGTCTCACAATTTTGAACGAAATAACGATGCAGCCTTGCATAGAAGGCATTGCTCGTCTAGATGAACCTGCAACGAGAAAGCAACAATTAAATAGTTGTCAAACCACAAACTGCTTGTCAATAAAAGTGTATTCCAGATGATACCTGTGGCTGCATCCGTAGAAATGTTCAGCCAGCCAGACACTATAACTCTGTCCTCTGGAGGCAGGAATGCTTTTCCTCGTTGTGAGACACCTCTCTTGTTGCCAGTGCCGTTGGCAAACTGGTCGCCATCAATTTCCTGAATATCTTCACAATTTGGAGGTTCAATTTGATCACCTGACCTCATAGGCACATGTGGTGGGGTACTAAAGCTCTGTTCATGAATTTGCTCACAAAACTGCCCAAAATAAAATGAAAACATGTTTAGACACTCAACATACAAAGAATGAACAAACAAGTACTGCAGGGTACCATGGGAGAAACATCTAGATCTAATTGAAATTCACTGTCCATGCCCACTTGGGAGGCCTGGCCATTACCACCACATGCGCTGAATCGACGATCCATTCTGCCATAAGAGAGTAGGAAACAAAAAAGTGTCATAGATTAGAGAAAGAGTTCACTGTCCATACAAATAATTCACTGTCCATGCCCACATGCACACAATCATTGCAAGTTCAAACATAATACCAATATTAGATACCAACAAGGTCACAATGATTGCTTAACATTAGTGGTTCCACAAAGTTTTCGACCATCTAACACAGAGATTACACAGATATGGCCTCACTACAGCAGGACTGAGAACCAAACATGATTACTTAAGAACATTACATGAGTTGCTACATCATGTCGGCGCTAAACAAGAACAGCACTACGTAATTAACGAACTAGGCAAACTGAAATAAGTTACTTGCGCACGACATCATAGTGTTAAACAAAAGTTAGCAACTCGTCCTGTGGGTGCTGCCTTCATCTTAGTCGTCGCTGTCAGATGAAGGGTGGTAGCTCCATGTGGGCTCGGAGTCCTCCCTAAAGTCCGAGCTGTGGATTCCAGAGGAGTGAGGACCCCCACCCGCAGCGTGCTAGATCTAGGCACAGCAACCATAGCCGAGCAATGCAATCGAATCAACCAAATCCGACCCCAATCAGTTCGAAGCACTGCGAATTGAGACAGGTTGGGTTCCAATCCCATGGATCTGCACCGCGTGACCAAAATCTCCCTGCACCCTAGCGCCGGAAGAACGAATTGAGGTGGGGAATGGCGGAGCTCACCTTGCAAACCGCCTTGCCTCCGCCGCTTCCTTCGTCGTCGGTCGCTTGGAGCTCCGCCTCGCGCTTCGTCATCGCCCGCCTGGAGTCCCGCCGCGCGTGGAGGCCGAAGTCCCGAACGCACCCGCAACCGCCTGTTCTTCTCTCTCCTGGGTCGACGGTTGGAGGACTGTCCTTTGCCTCGCGGCCGAGCGAGTGCTATTTTGCACTTTCTCTCACCTCGGATTTATTTTGCACGCCCGGTATGCATGGTCGATTGGAGATGATGCCTCGCTCTACAGTGCACCCGACCCAGGCATTTTGCCTTTGCATGGCCCGTTGCATAGTCGGTTGGAGTCAGTCTTACGAAGAGCCAACTTCATTTTTTTTATTTTATTCGCTGAGTGCTAATCCTAAATAGTTTCGAACCCAGATCAAAAAATTATTACTTGTTCTAGAAATAAGTAGAGATTATACTAGTAAAAAACATATATTAGATTCTAGATCCACTGCACTGCTCCGCGATGACCTTGTAGTCATCTAGTGGAGTGCTTAGTATATATCTATTAAAATTGAACTCAAAACGATTAAAATATTATGTGCATACACCTTCAAATATTTCAGAACCTCTAACACCACTCAATTCTTATTCTCCTATGCGTTTTTAGGAGGCCCTAATGTTAATAGAAGTTGCTCTGAAGAAAGACAAAAATATCACTTCTTTTGACTTAAACCACTTAGCGGATACATGTCCAATCATTCTATCGGCTCATTAGAAGGGAATTCCTGCTGCTGGTGCCATGGCCACTGCCGCCGCTGCCAAGGCCACGCCGACCGAGTGGGAGAAGGAGCTCAGGTGGACTGGCATAGCCACGAAGCGTAGCACCCTTGGGTTGGGAAAAGCCTGTGACCTCTGCCTCCTCATGGTCAAAATTACATAGATACATTCAAACCATAGGGTAACCATAATTGGATCAATCATTTTACAAAATTGTATATAATATAAAACCACACATCCAAAGATTATTAATTGCAGCAGATTAGGACAGTGAAATCATGTAATTTGCTATACATCAACTAAACAAACAGAAAGTAAAAGCAATAAAAAGTTGTAGAGCAAATATGTTCAAAATTTGACAATTGACATTGCATCTGGAAAAAAAAAAATCATAAAACAGGTTAGCTTAGCAAGAAGCCCAATTAGGTTCTGTATTCACAAGACACAACATTAAACTCCCTCAACACATTTTTTTAGAAAAGAGGTTCCCCCGCTTTATTTCAGAGAAACAAAGCAAAAGCCTACACAAGATTCAGAGTTACGTATTCTCAACGCGCCCGCTAGTTAAAACAGGTTCGTTCACAGCAGCAAAGCTTAAGCTTTCTACATCCAGTGACTGCTCTTCGCCATCTTCCGAAATGGCTCTGGAGACCGCCCCGGACGCAGCCAACTCGGATGATCGAAGAGCCGATGTTAACAGTGTAGAATTCTCCCTCTCCAGGGAGCTTCTCCCGATCAACTGTAGTGGTTGGCGATTTCTTTGCTTCAGTTGTTCCAGCGCCCGTCCCATCTTCTCCTCGTTCTCCACCTTGCAAATTGGTAGCCAGTTTTCCAGCGCCCGAATCATCTTGTGCAGAATAGTCTTCTCGTCCCTCCAGCGTCTTCCCTGAAAACATATTTCATTTCTCAGATTCCATAAACTCCAAAGAAGAGCAGCACAACAAGTATTAAGCACACTGTTTCTTTTGTTGCTCAC
The DNA here is from genome assembly GCF_002211085.1 of Panicum hallii. Lineage (NCBI taxonomy): Eukaryota > Viridiplantae > Streptophyta > Magnoliopsida > Poales > Poaceae > Panicum > Panicum hallii. The sequence continues at coordinate 64,519,280 of NC_038044.1, read as the reverse complement.
CCACCAACGGGCAACAGATTCAAAGTTTTTTTCCTACGGGAATATCAAAGATTTCAGCTATATACTTCCATAAAGCAGTAGCAACTCAGCAATCAAAGAACAAATGATGAACAGTCTCATTTTCTGAGCAAAACAAACAAGACTGGTCATCTAAATATTTTCTTTTAGCCAAATTAGTTCTAGTGAGCGTTTTATTATCACTTAAGAGCCAAAGAAAGATATGAATCCTGGGTGGGGCATTCAAATCCCGCAAAATAGGAGTGAAAACGGGCCGAATGCCTCTGTAACTAATAGTTCTATACATGGATTGGACAGAGAACCTGCTACTGGAATCAAAGGCCCAAAAAATGGAATCACAATCCTCTGTAAAGTTGACAGATTCTGCAATAGCCACCAGTGTAAGCCAGTCCTCCATTCCTCTCTGAGTCACCCCTCTTCTGAAGGAGATCTGTAACTCTACTCCATTCCAAATTTCAGCAATACTCACATTTTTCTGATCTGCAATGATATATAAATCCCAGAATTGGGTAGCCAGGCTACAATTGCCAAACCACCGGTCTTCCCAAAACCTAACAGATCTGCCATCTCCTATCTTCCATCTGATCCATACCTGTGCTGCCTTGTAAACCCTTAACACCCCTTTCCAAAAAGGGGAGGAGAAACTGTAGAGCAAACTTACATTGCAAGTCGATGGGCTAAGGGCCATGAGTCCAGCAGTGTGGATCAAAGGCAGGACCTTCTCTATGATGCTCCGGTGAAAAGCGGGTCAAAAAGATCCGCTAAACTACTAAAAGTGTCTTATCAAGCAAGCCGCGACCTCACCATCTTGTCCTCAGATTGTCTTAAGATTGCACAGAATTGGGACCGAATCCACAACAAAATGGGAGCAACCATTGGGGAGCTTTTTACATGCATTTTGCGATAGCTGACACTGCACCCCTCTGAACCATGGAAGTAGGCATTAAAATAGCAAATGTACTAATTTTTCACCACTAAAATGACTTTTTTAATATTCTAACATGAATACTTGCATTATGTCAATGTATGCTAGCATAGCGGTGATATTCCTGCCTGCAAGCATTGGGTAGGCTGCCTCCGCAACAAAACGATCAGATAAAGAACCGCGGTCAAATGTGTTCGGCTAATCAGGTCATAAGACAGCGCGACATCGAGGATTCGAGGCACTCGATGGCGAGGATCAATGAGCTGAGCACGGGGAGGAGGGGCCACAGTGGCAGCTACCCCCATGGCATCGCAGAGGTACGTGATGCGTGCATGGAGCAGAATCATGTTCAGGGTGGCCCCCGCACCATCACCGTCGGCAGCCCCCGGCACCAGCACAACTGAAAGTACGGTACCGTTTTGCTCTTCACGTTGCTCATGACTATCTTTTCTCCCATCTTAATTTCTATCCATCATGTCTTTTCATTGTTTCTTTATTATGATATGTATCAAATTTTGAAGGAGAAGTTCCAGCTAAGACCGAAGTTACTTGATCGAGTAAGGATTGAGAATGTCTGTATCTCCAACAAATGTCAGTACCACACGCCCAGTCTGTTGGTGGTGCTAATGGTTCATCTAAAGCTAATTGTTTTCTATAGAAACACTCATCGTTTCAGATGAGATCATCAACGTTGTTTACTAAGGTTTAAGGTTAGGGTTTAGGGAGGCTGTAGATATTTCAGTGAAGATAAGGAGTCCAACAACTAGTTTGTGCCTGTAGGACTGATGTCAAAGTGTTCTATATAATACTTTCTCCGTCTAAAAAACAAGTTATTAAAATTGTTCATAGCTTTTGAAGAATTTGTAGTGTAGGGACTAGTATGCATGTGATTGCTCACTACTGCGTTCATTCTGAATGAGGACTTTACCTCGCAGTGGCTCAGCATGCAACATGTGATGTGAATTTTTGGCAATGCGATGAATTTTGTTTTTGTTGATGTGGTATAGGTTTGTGGTGATATTTGCTATCCGTACGTTCGAATGTAAGTGGTATATGCACCCAACAGTTGCACAAAATGGTATGTCCGATCAAAATGTTGATGCGAATAACCAACGTGATAGTGCTTCTACGCCGAATGATCAAGAGCACCGTCCGATGAGTTGGTGATATTTTTTGAGATTCGAAGGGGGGCCTTTCTTTTCTTTTGCCCCTTTGCCTGCTCGCTGTGCGCTGTGCGCTGTGCTGTGCTGGGCAGCCGCATCCGCATCCGCCTCAGGGTCAGGGCAGGGCAACCCGAATCAGATCGATCAATCCCCTTCCCCTTCCCCTCCCCTCGTCCTGCTCATCCTCTTCCTCCTTGGAATCGCAGGCGGAGCCGCAGGGGGGGCAGGGGCCGAGGCTGGCGGCGCTCCACCAAGTAAAGCAAAGGAGGAATCCCCAACCCATCCGCTGTTTGTGAGTTTGTTGTTGCTTTGCTGCCGCTCAAACCTAGAACTCAATTATTATTGCAGATCGATCCATCTATCCATCGACTAGATAGATAGATAGATAGATAGATAGATAGATAGATAGATGCTCCTCCGCGATTGCATGGCGCCGCCGCCATGCCCCCGCATCCCGCCGTCCTGACCCCAACCACGTCCCCTGTGGGAAGGCGAGCGAAAACCTCAGCCGCACCAACCACCAGAGGAACAGGATGGCCGACAGCGGCGGGCTCAGCGCCAACAACGCCGCCGCCGCCGCCCACGACGACGACGACACCAACAGCGCACCTTTCCCCGACACCGTCCGTATCTATCTACCCCTCTTCCCTCCCCTTCATGCCCGATGATTCTGATTAGAGGATGATCCCCTTCCCAGGTCCAGGTCGGAGGATCCCCCGAGTACAAGGTCGACAGGAAGCTGGGCAAAGGTGGCTTCGGCCATGTCTTTCTTGGCCGACGCCTAACTGCCGCACGCTCCTCGGCTTCTGCTGCCCAAGAGGTTGCCATCAAATTTGAGCACACTAGCAGCAAGGGCTGTAGCTACGGCCCTCCGTGTGAATGGCAAGTCTACACGTAAGTTGCTCGCTCATCGACGTGCCTTTCTCTTCCACCACCAAGCGCCGACATTACTAATCAGCTTTCTATGTAATTGCCTTTACCTGATGCATCAGCGCTCTAGGGGGCACGCATGGCGTGCCCAAGGTGCATTATAAAGGCCGCCAGGGTGACTACTATGTCATGGTACCATTCTTCTCCTTCCTTCCTGCTGCTAATCAGTGATGGATGGATTACCTGCCTTATCACTTCTAATTTATTTGGCTCCTTTTCCAGATTATGGATATGCTGGGGCCTAGCTTGTGGGATTCTTGGAATTCATTAGGCCAATCGTGAGTTCCTCAATTCTACTAGCTATCCCAGCACTTTACATTCGAACTTTCTTTCTTTTCTGCTCTTCCTGTTTGTAATAACTTGTGCTGAAATCTTCCAGCATGTCATCGGAAATGGTGGCTTGCATTGCCGTGGAGTCCATTTCCATCCTGGAAAGCATGCATTCTAAAGGGTAGGCAGACATCTCAAGGCTGCATAAGGGCTACATTTGATTCATCAGGCATATTTTTACACTTTTTTATTTTTCTTTTCAGATATGTGCATGGAGATGTCAAACCTGAGAACTTTCTTCTGGGTCAGCCTTCAACGCCTCAAGAAAAGAAACTTTATCTTGTGGATCTTGGATTAGGTAAACAAGCCTGTTCCGACCAATATGTTATTGACTTGCACTGTTTTGGTGAAATCACATCCCTTTCTTATTTCAGCTAGACTACTGCTGGTTTATAGCATTCAGTCTTGATCATCTAACCGCTTCTGTGTTAATTTTCACTTGCCAGCAACAAAGTGGAGAGAATCTGCTAGTGGACAGCATGTTGGTTATGACCAACGTCCTGATGCCTTTAGGTTTGTCACTTTGTCTTTTATATTCTAAATTTGTCAGCTCATTATGATATTAGTTTTATGCCTGAACTTCTCTTTTGCCTTTATAATCTAGAGGAACTGTAAGATATGCTAGTGTCCATGCACATTTAGGAAGAACCGCTAGCAGAAGAGATGATTTGGAATCACTTGCCTATACACTAGTATTTCTTCATCGGGGCAGGTTGCCATGGCAAGGATACCAGGTATCTTATCGAATCTTTACCTTTTCTCTCAATTCAGATTTCAGAGCCATTTTTCTTGAGTAGTCTTGTTTTGACCGTTTAACTTCCCCCTTTTTTTGTGGGTCTTTATTGCAGGGCGATAATAAATCATTTTTGGTGTGCAAGAGAAAGATGAGTACCTCGCCTGAGAGCCTTTGCGGCATATGTCCTCAACCTTTCAAACAGTTTCTTGAGACTGTTGTCAACATGAAGTTTGATGAGGAGCCAAACTATTCCAAGTTGATTTCTTTGTTTGATAGTTTAATTGGACCAAACCCTTCCATCAGACCAATCAATACTGATGGAGCCCAAAAGGTTCGTTTCTGGCATCGCATACTTTATTTGAGTTTAAGTGAAATGAACCTGAGAAATATGGATGCAGATGGTTATGTATTCTTTTTTGTGGACACTTCACCCTGCAGGTAGGGCAGAAGCGTGCCAGGTTGCTTAATGATGATGATGGGCATGTAAAAAAGAAGATTCGGCTGGGTGCTCCGGCAACACAGTGGATTTCAGTATACAATTCAAGGTCACCTATGAAACAGAGGTTAATTTTAATTCTCAAGCTAACTTTCTTCTGTAGTCTGCTACTATGTATATCATGTTTCAAGTATCCATGCAGAGTTACATTAGCATGGTGCACTCTGTGTTCTATTTTTTTTAAAAGCTAGTTCTATTTTACTGTTTGGATTACGTATATTTTCTTTTTTTGAAAAATCTGATTCAGTGAAAGGAATCAAATGAAACCCTCATGGCGATACTGCATCTAGCTTATAATTTCTATAATATCTTTTGTCCTTTTTTAGATTAATGGATGCACCACCATCTTTATGTGTGTTTTGTCAGTATAAAGGCTGATTAAGTTATGCCCTTGATAGGTACCACTATAATGTGGCTGACACAAGGTTAGCCCAACATGTGGAGAAAGGAAATGAGGATGGTTTGCTGATAAGTTCAATATCATCATGCGCAAATCTTTGGGCAATCATTATGGATGCAGGAACTGGCTTCACAGCTCAAGTATATGAGCTGTCTCCACACTTTCTTCATAAGGTAGGTCCTTCCCATCTGCACCTTATGTAATTCACTCACTTTTCCTGTGCTCAATTTTCCCACAAAGAACAGGAATGGATTATGGAACAGTGGGATAAGAGCTTCTACATCAGTTCTGTTGCTGGCTCCAACAATGGAAGTTCTCTTGTGGTGATGTCCAAAGGTATTGATATTTTTCTTGTGACATATATCATTACCTTACCTTACCCCCCCCCCCCCCCCCAAAAAAAAAAAAAAAAAATTTGCCTTACCTTACACCAGTTGCCTGACAGCAGGATCAGTATCTGCTCGAACACCCCTGATATGCACCTGTCATCTGAATTACCTGTTAATCCCTTGGTCCTTTTCCTTTTCCTTTTCCTATGTAGACCCTGTCACAACTGTCACCTTTCATAGATATAGTTATTTAGCTGGTCCCATAATACAGTATGTCTATTTGATGATGGCCAGGCACGCCATATACACAGCAATCGTACAAAGTCAGTGATTCCTTCCCATTTAAATGGATAAACAAAAAGTGGAAGGAAGGTTTTCATGTGACTTCAATGGCTACATCAGGCAGTCGATGGGCTATAGTCATGTCCCGCAGTGCTGGATTTTCTGAGCAGGTGAGATGTTTGCACAGATACTAAACTTTATCTACAGAAGACAACATATTACCCATATGATTCTCATTTTATTCCGAAGCATTTGAATGTTTGCAAGAGATATAAGCTAACCGTTTCGTGCTAGAGGTTTTAATATTTTCTTTCATGCTGCACTATTTGCATAGGATAGTCAAAAGTGTTTTGAGGGTAATGTGATTTTCTAAGACGTTCACGTGCACATTCACTCACGGTTAGGTCTGGCTTTTTATTTGTGGAATAGCCTCGAAGTTGATGAATGTGCTGCTGAGTGATGATCTAAGATGAAGATGCATTCTTCCTTGATCTCAGTGGACTTAAAGCATCGCAACTCCTGCAGGTTGTGGAATTGGACTTTCTGTACCCAAGTGAGGGCATCCATAGACGCTGGGACAACGGCTATCGTATTACCGCAATGGCTGCCACAATGGACCAGTCTGCACTGATCCTAAGCAAGCCAAGGCGTCGCCCAAGAGACGAGACACAAGAGACTCTGCGGACTACACAGTTTCCTAGCCAACATGTCAAGGTAGGACACGAGCTGTGGTATCTCACTTGCTTTAGCCTTACTAGTGTGTTTTTTCTTACTTGTTCCATTGGCTGTCTCCCAGGAGAAGTGGGCCAAGAACCTCTACCTTGCTGGGATATGCTATGGGCGAACCGTGGCTTAACATCGTCGGCTGCTGACCTAGCTGTTTGTTGATGTATATTTGAGTTTTTGTCCTCTGTTACCAGCATCAGCCGCAGAGCAGTGCCTTAGTCCTTGGAAGAAGATGAATTCTGATGTATCTGAACCTTATTGTAGGTCTGGTCTCGTAAGTTAATCAGGAAAGTCTAGGGGTACAGACGGCAGAATAGCGTAGCTTCTACCATCCGTAACGGGCTACTGTGGTCCAATAAAATAAGTCTTCATGTACCTCTTTCAGCGTGCTTTTTTGCATCATGTCGCTATTGATTTCGCAGGAGTTTCAGGGTGGGGGGGGGGGGGGGGGGTGGTGTTGGGGAGATGCTATCTGTATCCATATAACCAGGGATTCCAAAAGGCCCTGCATATATAGCATGGCGATGTCCTACGAAGTATAGAGTATGAATACAAAGAGAAGGGATAAATGTGTCCCTTTTATTTTTGCTATACAATACACGCAGCAATAAATGCATTCATGTTACAGGACAAAGAATGCCAGGTCCGGCTACTGGTCCTGGGATGGTGTTGGTGAACGAACCCCAGCGGTGGATTGACGAAAAGATAGCATGCTGGGAGAGTCGACTCTGACGATGACTTCTTCCCCGGCAGAGTCATCGCTTGAGTTGTCATCTTGCATCACCTTCTGTTGCTGCTGGTCTGTGGAGGTTGCCGGAGCAGGAGCGGTGGTGGTAGCCTCGCCAGCGTCTTTCGGAGCCGCCATTCGTTTCATGTTTGAACCCTCCGACTGCACGGAGAGCAGAGGCCGGGTGTTGGCTGGCCTCGATGGCACCCGAGGGTAGGAAGAGCTGTGCCTCTTGTTCGCAACCGGCATGCCACGGGGCCTATGACGCCGGTGACCCTGGGCACCCTGGCCGGAGGGGCTCACCATGCTGCCGTACATGCTCAGTTGCAAGGCCCTGGCAGAGAAGCTGTCCGGCTGGTTTCTGATCTCACTTAGGCTGGCACTGTGGCCCCCCCGGGACCTCCGGAAGCTCTCCGGCCAACGGAGCAAGCCGCTGTGCTCCTTGCTCATTGTCCGTGGCAGCTCATGGCCGTGAGACAGCAGCGACGCGGTTCGCTGAAGATCAGCCTCTGCCTCGGAGGCCCTGCCCATATCAAAGAAGATGATCCGCGCTCTAGCCTCCACTTGGTAGCTGGGTGCAGTATGACAGTAGTCTACAAGGTTCACGGCTGCAAGCATGAAAACACTCAGAATCCTTTGTTTTTCTTTTTATCTTTTGAAAGTATATGAGGAGGGTGAGAGGACTGCTTGGAAACCTGAGGACTCAAGTCCGAATAAGCTCAAGTCAGCATTTGATGGCAGAAGTACCGCTGGAGGCGTGATCAGATTCTGGTTCCTGGTCTTCAAGAATCCTTCAAGCAAAATGCCAATGTAATTCTGCTCAAGTTCGATGTCTTCCCCCTTGATGTATATGTTCATCGTCGACCTTTCAGCAACGAGAACCCTGATCTCATGCATTGCCATTTTCTCAAATATCTGAGGAAGCAAAAGCCTAGCAATGACCAGAGCGCTTTCCTGTGATTTCCATTCAACTGATTGCCATTAGATATAGATTCTGTGATGCAAACTTCCCAATGTATATCAGTACTGTATTACCTGCCACAGGAAAACCTCAATGGAAGGATCTGAATGACGCAGCTCATCTATCTTTTCAGCTTCGATGAAGAAACAGTGTACAACGGAATCTGTGATCATGTCACAGATATAGGGCTTTCCGATCAGCACCTCATACAGACCCAAAGTGCTTCCATGTGATAAAATTGGATCCAAGGAATGCCTTCTGCTTAATCTTTGACTTGTCCACTGTTAGAAAAAAGAAGTCATATGCTCATTAGAACAAATCAGAAAAGACTCCAACAAGATGCATCAAAGTGTTGTTGTTAAGGAACAAACAGACCTTTACTACACCAATAGATATAAGCCATATACCAGTTGGCCTTGAGCCTTCCCGATATAGGATGGTGCCATGCCCTCGTACAGTTTCCTTTGTATTGCTTAGCAAAGGATCACGTGCAGCAGCAGGCAGCGCGCCAACTAAAGGATGAGTGTTTAGAAGATCACTAACTCTTGGCATTTTCACTAGTGGTGGATTCCTCTTCAACTTCTTCAAGTCTGTCTGCCAAGTGAATTAGTTTATTGGAATTTAGCATATTTATTGCGATTTGCGACAAAAATTAATATGTTAAATATTCCATCTACCTGTAAAGCATCGTCTAAATGGACCATTTCCTTCTCTTCCAGTAACCCAGTCTTCTGGAGGTTTTGAATATACTCGCTCAAGTGTGTCAATACAGAATATGTGACTTGTCGCGTCTTTAGCACACGTAGCACCTGAAATTTTGGGGTGGGGGTCAAGATCAGGTAGTGCCATTTATCAGAAGGAATCTTTCAGTTTATTTATGCAATGATCTTTCTCTTCGTTACTATATTGGTTTTGCACTTCCCATGTTTTATGAAAAGAAAACTGCTAGGTGAATCTTTTATGATTTTGTGTTGGAAGATGGAACTGAGAGTTCCACAGCAGTTGAATGAGATGATAGAAGAACATTGTAACCACAAACCTGCGGGAATGTGACTCGAACATCTTCCAAGAATTTTCTAGCTTCCTCTCCCTCAGCATTACTTTCGTCAATAACAATTCTTGCAACCTCACTATCACCTGAAGATAGAAGAAAACGAATTAATAGATAGTGAAGTTGGTGAAGTGTGCTAGTATCATATGAGCAGATTGAAGTCAGGAATCATAAAGGGAATGACATTTTCAATCAAGCTTTCAGAATTCTAAGTTACTGAAACATAAATTAAGCTAACATTGTTTGACCCGTCCACAATTTCGGCCTATAAAGTGGTTTTGCAGTGAAGTAGGGCTCTGTCACCTAGTTTGACAATTAAATGCTTTAACTAATTTCTATGGTAAAGGTAAACTCTTCTTAAATTATGCTTTCTCTTGATCTACAGGCCAAAAACAATGTACAGATATAGAACAATATGTCCACTGCACATGTAAATTCCATATGCAATTTCTTACTGAGATATTTTTTCTCGTTTTGCACCCCAGAGAAACAAGAGGTAATTTGAACGAAAGAACATATCAAGAGTTCACAATATATTACCGAGAAAATCATGAAGCTGCCGCCTTGCAATTCTGTGAGCACGAAGAAATGCAGCACAGATGTAACATCCTGACTCCAATCTTTCGACTGTGAAGTATGTGACAAGCTTTCGTGGCAACCTGCTCATCTGAAGGAACCTATAGTAACTCGGGAACTGGACATTGGATTTTAAACCTTTCCAATCACATAATGGTTGTCTAGAAACAAGATCCATAGCTTCATCAACTGATCTCATCAGAATATTTGCTGTAGCTTGATTTATTCGTCCCTCTTCAAGCATAGCCCAGTAAGCGGCTTGCACACCTGTTCAAAAATATGTCCAAATAAATTGTCTCTACTATAAAAATTCATAGCAACACTAATTAACTTGCATAAGTATAGAACATATAACCATTGAGAGAACAATAAGCAAACAGTTTATGGATAAATACATATTGCAATCAGAAGAGTGTAAAAATGGAAGGACAAATGGACATCAGTCAGAACCCAACACATCAAACTGATCACAGACATCTCAGGAAAAAGAAAATATATCAAAGTAACGGAGGCCAAATGTTATAGATTTGGTTAGGGTAGATGCTAACTGACTGGATTAACAAACTAACAACCTGAACTTACTAACCTTATCTTCCTAACAAAGCTTATCTAACAAACCAATCTAAACAAACTAAAGATAGGTGCTGCTTCTGGTTCATGCTGCTGCCTCCATGCCGATCACACCCATAACACAATCACTAGCAAGACAGCAATTTATTTAGAGGACAGATAATGTATCATCAAGCTACAAAGATGGAAGGGCCTAAAACACGGCTATAAACAATGGGTAGGGATACTAGGGACAAACAGGCTTTGTTGTTGTTTCTCCAACTAGTAAGCTACTCCGATAGGCTAATGTCAGCAAGAAATGGTGAATATGACAGTATTTTTACTTTTTCATTTTGAGAAGAAGGTTTAGAGAAGGAAAACTTAGAACAATTAAGCTGTATGTGCATGGGTACAGGTCTTAGCATCAATGGTAGGACACTCGGCTCTGACAGGCCAGTTGGAGGATATTTCCTCATACCAATTGTCAACACTCTAAGTACACCAAAATTTGTATATTTCTTCTTGCATTCTAATTATAGAAAAAATTGAAATAAAATTATAGAAAAAATTAAAAATAACAACTTTTAACTCCAAACGACTGGAAGATCTTGCCAACAGTTAAACCTCCATGGTTTTATCTTCCCTGGAAAACGTCAAATGTTCAAATGATTATTGCTTTTACACGAGAAAGGGGTCTATACTTGAAGCCTAAGTATCACTAACTCACAGCAGCTATCTACTCTAGGAGCCGCATGTGAACAGTAACAGTGGTCATAGAATAAGAAAGTTAACTAAAAGGGTTACAAACATAAATTATATTAAGCCTAAGAAAAAGCATTCAGAAAAAGCCTCAATCACAAAAGGGAAGAGAACCTATGCTATTTGGATATGTTAATATTTTACTTCAATACTTTTATGTAATATTTTTGTCAGATAACCTGATCAGTAATAACGTACCATTTAAAAGCCGCACTCGAATATCTCTTATGTTCATGGTATGCACATGGTCATCTTTGTCATCAACATCATGGGGATGCTCTGGATCATCGTCCAAGTCATTCAAACATGTGATATGTTTCTTTACAGTAGCCCAGTCAGCAGGTCCAAGTTCCTCGTCATCCCTAAGCTCACCAAAAGCCTCTAATGCTTTGTTTAGCATTTCATATCTTGTATATTTCAATACGCGAAGCTGCCAAATAAACATTTTAGAGTACTTTCTTAGTCTGCACATATGCGCTATGGATAGATATTGTTCTGAAAAGATATGGATAGATATTGTAGAAAAGAGGGAGCAATATGTATCTCTGGGGATACAGAGAACTAGGAATCTAGAATAATTTATTCTTCTCTTTGTGGCCTCAGCCATAGCTTCTAGGGTTTAATTGGTCTCTCTTGGTTCTTTTTCCATGGATATTCTGGACAGGTTGGAAGTTGCAAAAGGATCTATTATCTACAATTGATTCACAAGTAATTTGGCACTTGGCATGGTAGCATACATGCTAGATTTTGTGAGTGAGTCAACTGATGACCGTTAACCTTGAGATCTTGAAGGCAGTTGACTAAGTGGCAGCACATAAAACGTTGCCTTCACCACTTCACTAGTAATTAGTCAGAGAGAGGGCATATGGGTATAAATAGAACTCGAAAGATTTCTAAAACAGGAAAACCTTTAATACCAAACTTGAAATGGTAGATGACAATTTGTGAAGCTAACCTTTGTTGCTGACAGTTTGTCCATGCCGAGGATATGTAACAAAAATTGTGTGGTTGAACCATTAAAAATCAATGTCAAAAACACAATGCCACCAGTGAAGAACACAAACTGCATAATCTATAACATTAGCAAAGTTCATATTAGACATTTGGCACTTTCACACACAAAGAAGGGCATACCATTGTTCCAACTTCCGGTTTAAGATAATGTTGAACTGCATCGCTGGTGCGCTATTAAAAGTATTCCAATAAATGTGTCAGAAAACTCTGTAGTAGACTAATGTACTTGTACGAAAATGAAAGCACAAATGAAAGGGTTTATTGGTACACAAATGAAACTAACTTACCTTAACAGATAGTGATAGTGACAGAGCAACAGCCCCTCGCAGCCCTGACCAAACAAGAATCATGGCCTCTTTGAAGTCCAACCCATACCCAAATTGACACAACAATGGGTACAAAACACTAACAACTATAAGTCGAGATATTTGCACAAAGACATAAAGCAGAAGAAGGAAGCCCCACGAAGTGCCTACAAGAGCCAAGATATAAAGTTAATGTACACATAATGAGGTTTAACAGAATTAAGCTCATGGTACAGAGAGCTCATATCAGACCTAAAAAAATATTATCAAATTGTAACTCTCCAATCATAGGAAAACATGATTTTGCAGCACAATGATATCTAACCCAAGATGAAAAGTTCAAACTTTTGTTGACTAATTAAATGCCAAGTGCTTCAAGGATAAGCTGATTGAAGTTAAAAGTATAACCCTAGGGCACCAAGACTCAGCAGCAGGGCAGGGATCTGGATCAGGGAGATTAGTCAAACAATTATCTCTGATAGGTCATTAACATCATGTATAAATACCTCGCTTTTATATATTCCACTATGATGATCATGGGATACCACACGATCAAAACTAGAAAAGAAATTTTTCTTTAGTCCACCAAGGTTTTTTACAGATCTTGAAGCAAGGTGTTAATGGTTATGGGCAAAGTAGAGATGATATTAATTAATTCAGGTGGATATATCAATATGTTGAATCAAAGCCTGAGCTAAGCACCAATGAAAGCTCATCCTTATGTATTCATGAAAAACTGAAACAGTTGTGTTAGATCTTCAACAACTTTGAACTTTAAAGAATTGATTTTGAGCCTCAAAAATTATCCACCGAACAGCAGAAGTACATTTCAGGAGGTAAATGATGCATACCATGCCTCTCAAAATGGACATTATTTTGTAGAACACCATCTGCAATAACAACCCCACTGAAGGGAATTCACGGGTGAGAAATTTACAACTGTGTTGTAATTAAGTATAAAATCAAAACAACTAGAAGTTTGGATCAGCTAGACATAAACAGAAAAATCAAACAATGTTTTTCCAACATGTACAGAAGAGATGCCAATACCTCAGTATAAAAATAAGTGTGTTTGCAATGTAAGCAACCATTTCCCTGAATACAAGAAAAAGATCAAGCAAACATGAAACTCATATCAGATATGTAGGTATGTACTTCCATATCATAGAAATAAAAAAACTATCTTTTAGAATATAAATACAAGCTCATATACATAACTTACAGAAGTAGAAGAATCCATTATTTGACATGTATTAAGTAATACCAAGATTAGGCTACCTTAATTCAGTGTCAACTGAGAAGATTGCAAGGTAGTATCAGTAACCAACAATGGCCAAATTATTCATCAACAGAATTAGGATAGCAATCGCTGTGACACTACGAGTGCTACCAGAATAATTCCATGCGGACATTCATAGTAATTTGTGTATTTTTATGTTTCTAGGGTTTTATTAATTTACCTTTTGCTGGTTACAGACCCGCATTAACATTGCTTGCAGTGGCGGAGGACCTTCATGACTAGGTGTGGCCAGCGCCATACCTTATTTTTTTTCTACTTTTTCCCCAAATACACTACATATTTCTCCATATACCCTGTTTTGTCATGCTCTACTGGATAATCCATGCTCAAATTTGTTACCTGCCACACCTCAAATTTAATCCATGCTCCGCCAATGATTGCTCGTAAATAGCACAGGGGACCCTGGAATTAGTTTCTGAAGTGTAATAACTAGTTCACTGCTTCTAATGCCAGCACCCTGGCTGACTCTCTCTCTCACTCACTTGGCCAGCTCCCCAGCTCAGGGTAGAAAAGCAGGATTAGAGGAAGGGGACCGACAATATGGCTTACTTTGGTTTTATACTGCTTATCTAGGTTTCAGAAAATTTGGCATAACCTTGGCAGCTAATTTTGCAGGCTAAAGCCCCTTGCTACAATATAGCAAGCGGAGGGCATCACATAAAGCCAGCTGGCGAAATCTAAGATCTCTCATCTTATTGTGCATAGTAGTACAGGGACCCAACCTGACGAACCCACCTTGCAAGTTCGACCACTATGCAATTTATTTTTTTCTTGAACATGCAGGAGAACTGTGTGTCCAGTGTTCTTAAGGCATCACTTAGGCAACAAGGTGTACCCATGGCGCTACAAGGGCCTAGTTACGCCTGGTGTTTTCTTGAATATGCTTACCCGAGGCACCACAGGATGCCTTATCACCTTAAGAACCATATGTGTGTCATTGCATTAAGTTTTAAGCGGAAGGCACCCACCATATGGTTTGCTCAAGTGCTGCTAAATGTTCTAGACTTCAAGGACATTAATGATGAAGTTCTATGCTAGGGAAATTTAACAAATCATTATCAAAATAGGTGATAACAAAAGCTGGCAGTTGGACACGGACAAAGCTGACAATAAAACTGTGCCTTTACAACAGCACATAAATTTACATAGTAAATCCTCTTGAAGTAACACTAAAACAAAGTAAGCATGAACAGCACCATGAAACTTATGGAATACATGGAATAGATACAAATAGGAATACTAGGATCAAGAATCTGTCAAGAATATTTACGTTCATTGATAATAGCGTGACTTGTTTCTCTAACATACCAGAAATGGTGTAAACTTTGCTGACTTTCACCCTTAAAAGCAGTTTTTGCAAAAGCTGCATAGAACCTGTCCAAGTGACATGGTTAGCACACGAGCAATGGTATTAAACAAATATGCAAAACTATTTGTCAAAACAAGTTTACTAACATTCCCAGTGTCATGACTGTCAAAACACCAGAGACCTCCAGTGAATCTTGTGCCTGATATGAATGAACATTAACAAAACCAAAGCCTCTGAGGAAAATAGAGGAAAGTAAGGACTCCTGAAGTGGAATGGTCTTACAGTGAAGAAAGCTATATAGCTGACAGCAAGAGTGAGCGAAATCTCTATGATTGTATCATTAAATATAAATCCCAGCCACAGTACTGATACGATTCCGAATGCAAGGCCCAGAGCAACACTGGTCAAAGATGATACTAATTAGCATTAGAAGCACATAGCCATAAAATTTACTTTGACTTTAATAAAGAAATCCCACATACGCTCCAAGCGAAACTTCTGACAAGAACTTTATTATTGAGCCAGCATCAAACGTTCTTCCAAGCACCATTCGATAGAATAGCTGATAGACAACAATAGCGGTCCTGTAGAATTTGTGGTCATTTAGCATGAGTGGAGCTCTTATAGATTTCATAATTGAACTTGAAATTTCAATATTTTTGGGTATCTTTCATCTACCACATTGCCCAATATGTAACTAATACATACAATGAGGAGAATGAATCCCGTAACAACTAGTCAAGGGTGCGTTGTATGCTCAGATAAGGGCAGTGCATAGTTAACCAAATCTTGAATTCCGGATTTTAACTGAGTGACAATTCCTATTGACTATAAAAGCTTTGGTTATTAGTACGATTCTGCAAATACTTTCAAATTTAGTTTTAGCTGAATACTTTTTTTCGACCAAGTAGTGACTAGTACAGGAAGTACAATTTATAGAGTTCATTTTCATACCCTCTTCCAGAGTCCAATACGATTGCACAATTTTGTTCAAGTAGCTTACCCGTCATTCATTAAGGATTCACCCTCAATGATTGTACTAAGCTTTTTACTCGCTCCAAGTTCTTTTAGCAGTGCAACCACAGCAACAGGGTCAGTTGCACTAAGCAGTCCACCAAGTAACAATGATGTTTTCCAGCTCCAGTCGTAAGGAAAAGTGAGCTGTAGGACACTAGTTATGAAGCATTGGAATATTAAATGCAATGTCTCATCATTTCTCGAAGCACATACCTTTACAGCAGAGCCAAGTAAAAAAGTTGATAGTACAACACCCGGTCCAGCAAGTAACACCATTTGTGCCATACATCTCTGCAAAATAAGCATCTTAGTCTACAGTCAGCAAACATGTGGACCAATAGTGCTATGCCATTAAACAAGATCACAGCAGAAGAGATCCATATCTAGCATTATTATTCATTAGAAGCAGTGATAATGGAGAAACAAATACGATGTTCACAGACACTTTTTTGGCAAAAATGGAGGAGGGGTTCCCCACATGATTTAATGGAGACTTTTTTTTTAGGACTGTCAGAACCGCAGAAGTAAGAATTGCTGCTGATAAGGATCATACAGTGTTGATTGTAATCTTTTAAGAGATAATAAACCACCGAAATGATTATACAAGAAAAGAAAATTTTGTGTGTGCACAAGCATTATTGAGATCATATTTGAACATCATACACGGAAGAACAGACAAGATGTACCTTTATTTGGTGTATTTCCATGGAGAAGGAGCTTTCAAACAGGAGGGCAGGTAGAAAAACAGCCAGCAGAAGATCAGGGTTTATGTTGGCCCCTGTAATTAAATTGTTAGACAGAAGGGAAACCAGGTAGGGGATTAGCTACCATAGCGTCATGCCATGTCGAATGAATAAATTGAAGTATTAGAATGAATCGTAGTACAAGGAACTTACAGATGCGAATTCCAGCTCCAAGTTTGCCTAGGCCATGTTGTGTTCCGTATTCTGGAAGGCGAGGGGTAACAGTATCACACAGTGGAGCAAGTAAAGAGAGAAAATTGGGGCGCAATGAGTGGCTGAATTGAGTAGTAGCTGATTTTGCAAGTAGGGAAAGAGAAAGGGGGGATTCCTTCCATCCATTGCTGTACATGAAGTCGAGGGGAGGAAGTTCCATCTCTTACCAAGGGAGCCGAGCGCGACGCCGAGGACGAGAAGGGCGACGGTGTAGGGGACGCGGGTGCCGCGGAGGAGGTGGCGGGAGGCGATGCCCAGCACCAGCGACACCCCGACGAAGAGCACCGCGTCGTCAGGCTCAGGCTCACCCATCTCCCTCTCCCTCCCTGCTGTCTCTCCGTCAATGGATCGGCGGATATACGGGATGGAGGAGAGGAGGATATTCTACGGAAGAGGAAGGGGGGGCAAAGCAGACTGGAGAGAGCTCGCTCTTCTTCGAGTCTAGCTTGTTTCATCAGGTCTACCGCTATGTACAAAAATGTCGCTTTCAGTGGCCTTAAATCAACTTGTTCTTCTTCTTTTTATGAATGGCATACTTAGGTCTGTTTCAAGCATTATAAGTTTTCTATACTCTACGTGCAAGCATCCCATGTTAGCAAGTAGGATAAAGCTACGGTGGAAAATTTCCATGGACACTGCAAAATACTAGCAAGTACAATAATTTACTGGTGCTTACATATATGATGAGGCGATCATGCTAGTACTAATTAATAAGCAGCACATGACTTATGATCTTGGTGTCTCCTGCTCCTATCAAGAGCCGGCATGTGGTTTGAATAAATAAAATAAAAAAGGATGCAAGTCCAGCTCTGTGGCTCTTGGGTGTTGCAAAAGACGAAATTCTTTATATTTCAAAAAAGACAAAAGGCGAAATTAACGTCCAGGTTGCAAGTCGCTGTGATCAACCAACCTCCAAACAAAAGTTGAATTTGTTATTATGTTTAGAGCCACAGAGGCAGAGCTAGAGCCAGCAGCTACGGATCAAAGATGTGCCGCGGCTTCAGGGGATCGCATGACAAAGTCCACTGGATCTGGATGGATGGGATCTGATGTGCAGTACAGTACCTAGGAGCTAGTATAGCTGCTTAATTGGACCCTTGCCACCAAACAAACGAATGAGACAACACGGCGATCATGTTACCACGTGTTGACGTCGATCCTGTGGTGGCTGCCGTGCAAGTATTCCCGTGTGACCGGGTGCGATCCGTCACGGATGGGTGCTAATTCGCTTGACAAATTTAATGAGTCTAATTAATTCATAATTTGCCACAGTGATGCTACAGTAATCATCCGCTAATCATGGACTAATATACCTCATTAGATTCGTATCGTGAATTAGCTCTGGGGTTCTGCAATTAGTTTTGTAATTAGACTTTATTTAATATTTCTAAATGATAAGATTCTCTTTGATATGACACCTCTAAACTTTAGACCTTAGGAAACGAACACACCCTGACTCACTGAACGACCAAAATCGAACACATAAATGATGATATTATATTACAAGACATTAGTGTCGAGTTATTACAACATATTGAGGCAAAATTAGTGCCGGTCCAATCCCACGTATGTTCAGCGATAAAACCCTACGACCATATGGTTTGCAGTCACGTAGGGCAAACTTGCCATTTCCCATCGCGCACCCGTGAACCCGATTTTAACCTCTTGTGAGCTATTGCGTATATTTCTTTATTATTTTCAACCGGAGCTATTTTCACCTGTTCAAGAGTTGTTTCCTCGTGTTTGTACATGATTTCATATTATGGTGACATTTATAATTGTTCCCACCAAATTCGATCAGTGTCAAGTAGGACTTTCGTCGATCCATTTTTAGCTTCGTGTGAGCTATAGCACACGTTTTTTTGCCGTTTTCGCTCGAAGCCATTTTAACCCGTATATGAGCCATTTGCTCCCATTTGAACATGACATTTACAGCCACTTCTACAAGCTTGGACATTTTCATACCGGGTACCTATCGGTCCGTTTCAGGTCTCCCATGAGCTATAGCACATGCTTTTTGGCCGTTTTCGCCTAAGGCCATTTTCACCTGTATATGAGCCATTTCCTTTCATTTAAACATGATTCCATATATTGATGATATTTATAGCCATTTCTACAAAATTTAGACATTTTCGTGGCGGGCACCCGTAGGGCCGTTTTGGGCCTCCCACATGTTTCTTGACCGTTTTGGCCCAAAGCTGTTTTCACCCGTTAATGAGCAATTTCCTCCCTTTGAACATTATTCCATATATTGGTGACAATTATAGTCATTTTTACAAAACTTAGACATTTCGTGGCGGGCCCTGGCCGTCGGCCCCGTTTTGGCCTCCCGTTAGCTATAGCATGCATTTCTTGCGTTGGCCTTTTTTCACGTGTTAGTGAGCCATTTTTTTTTTCTTTTGAACATGATTCCATATGTTGGTGATTATAGCCATTCCTACAAAACTTGGACGTTTTCATGGCGGGCACCGGCCGAAGGCCCGTTTTGGGTCTCCTGTGAGCTGCACACAGCCGTTTTCGTCCAGAGCCGTTTTCACCTATTAATGAGCTATTTCCTCCCGGTAGAACACGGTTTCAAATGTTGGTGACGCTAATAGCAATTTTTAAATAACTTGGCCATTTCCTGTCGGGCACCCGTTAGCCCGATTTTAGTCTCTCACGAGCTATTGCACACATTTCTTTATCATTTTCATCCGGAGCTATTTTCACATGTTCATGAGCTGTTACCCAACATTTGAATATGACGTTTATAGTTGTTTCCACCAAACTTGGTCATTTTCAAAACATGCTCCCGTTGGTTCATTTCTAGCTTCCCGTGGGTGCACACGTTTCTTTTTTGCCGCTTTCGCTCGAAGCCGTTTTAACCTGTTTGAATATGACTCAGTGTATGGGGAACGTTTATAGCTATTTTACATAAGTTGGCCTTTTTCATATCGGGCTCCCACTCGGCCTGTTATTTGCTTACCGTGAGATGTAGCTCATGTTTCTTGGTCGTTTTCGCACGAGGCTATTGCCACCCGTTCATGAGCGGTTTCCTCCCGTTTGAACATGATTAGATATGTTGGTGACATTTGCATCCATTTTCATAGAACTTGGTTGCTTTCATGCCGGGTACCGGTTGGCTTATTTTTATTCTCCTGTGAGCTACAACACATGCTTCATGGCTGTATTCGCGCACGACTATTTTCATCTGTTCATGAGACGTTTCCTCTTATTTGAATATAATTCCATCCATTGGTGACGTTTATAACCATTTCCACATAACTTCATCATTTTTTTGCCAAGTACCCATTCGCCGTTTTTGCCTCCCATGAGCTATAGCTCACGCTTCTTGGTTGTTTTCATCCATAACCATTTTCATGCGTTATTGACTTGTTTCCTCCATTTTGAAGATAATTTCATATGTTAGTGATTCTTATAGTTATTTTCATAGAATAAGGCCGTTTCCAGCCTCGCACCCGTCGACACGTTTCTAACCTTCTGTCAGCTATAGCACACGTTTATTTATCATTTTTGTCTCGGGCCATTTTCACCCATTAATGACCCGCTTCCTCCCTTTTTACGTGATTTCATATGTTGTTGACATTTATAGCTATTTTTACAGAACTTGGTCATTTTCGCGCCTGGCTCCCCTCAGCCTTTTTTTGGCTTCCCATGAGTGCACACATTTTTTAGCCGTTTTTATCGTTAATGAGTCGTTTCCTCTCATTTGAAAATGACTTCATATGTTGGTGGCGCTTACAGATGTTTTCACAGAACTTCTTTTTTTTTTTGGCATGTCAGGCACCCGTCTCCTCGAGCAATAGCAAATACCACAACCCATGAGTTATAGCATTTATTTCTTTACCGTTTTCGTCCAGGGCCGTTTGACCCGTTCATGAGCTATTTCATCATGTTTGAATATGATTCCATATGTTGGTAATAGCTGCAACTGTTTATACAAAATTTAGCCATTTTCATGCCAGGCATACGACGGTCCACTTTTAAGGTTCCTGTGAACTAGTGAACTACAGCTCACATTCCTTGGTCATTTTCGCCCGTGGCCAGTTTCATCCGTTCCTCAACTCTTTCCTCCCGTTTGAACATAATTCAATGCATCGACAATGTTTATAGCTAGTTCCACAAAACTTGGCCGTTTTCATATCGAGCTCCTCTCGGCCCATTGCCTATGGTGAGCTTAGCTCATGTTTCTTGGCCATCTTCACCCAAAACCATTTGCACCCGTTCATGTGCCGTTTCCTCCCATTTAAACATAATTGCATATGTTGGCGACACTTATATCCATTTCCATATAACTTGGCCATTTTCATGCGTACCCGTCGGCCAATTTTTTCCTCCTTAAGATAGATCTCATACTTCATGGCCGTTTTTGCCCACGACCATTTTCTCCTGTTCATAAGCCATTTCCTCTTATTTGAATATGATTCCAAATTTTGGTGATGCTTATGACCGTTTCAACAGAGTATAGTTGTTTTTGTGTCAGGCACCCGTCTCCCCCTTTTTAGCTAGCTCACATTTCTTGGTCGTTTTCGCCCAGAGCTGTTTCCATCCGTTAATGAGCCGTCTCGTCGCATTGAACATGATTCTATATGTTTGTGGCGCTTACAGCTGTTTTCGTAGAACTTTATTTTTTGTGCCGGGCATCCGTCTCCCCAAGCAATTGCAAACACTGCAACCCATGAGTTATAGCACATGTTTCTTTACCGTTTTCATCTAGGACCATTTGACCTGTTCATGAGCTATTTCCTCAGGCTTGAACATGATTGCATATGCTAATGACAGTTATAACTGTTTTTACAAAATTTTGTCACTTTCGTGCAAGGCACTCGGCCGTCAATTTTTAGGTTCCCATGAGCTATAGCTCAAGTTTCGTGGGCATTTTCATCTGTTGCCATTTCATCCGTTCTTCGGTCATTTCCACCTATTTGAACATGACTCAATGCGTGAGTAACATTTATAGTCGTTTTCACAGAACTTGGCCATTTTCACAGGGTTTAGGGTTTAGAGCTGTAGCTTACGTTTCTTGGCCGTTTTCGTCCAAGGCCATTTGCACCTGTTCATGAGCCGTTTCCTCCTATTTGAACATGATTACATATTGTCGGTGTTTTTACCGTCGGCCTACCTAGGGATACCCTAAGGTAGGTGATTATTTGGTGAGGAATCGCCGGATCTGGAACTTGAAGGTGAATGCAAGGACACAAGACACAAATTTAGATAGGTTCGGGCCGCTAGAATAGCGTAATACCCTACGTCCTGTTTTGGGGTGTTGTATATTGCGCCCTGCGCTTGGGTGTTGAGTTGCCTGTTGGCTGCTCTCTGTTGGTTCTCTTTGTTGGTTCTCTTCTAGTTCTCTGCCTATCTAGGTATCCCTGCCCTCCTTTATATATCCCAGGAGATGGGATTCCTAATAGGATTACAAGGTAGGAGTCCTAGTAGGATTACAGGGTATGAGTCCTAGTAGGATTACAGTGGAATCCTAATAGGAATCATACTTCTTTTTCCTCACGGGTAGCTTCCTTGCGGTACCTAGGGAATCTATTCCTGACAAGCCCCCGAGCTCTTCATAGCCGAGTACTGCAGGCATTTCGAGTACTTCGGAAGTAGTCTTTGGCTTCTTCCGAAACTCCATCTTGAAAGTCTTCTTCGAGTACTTCCTTGGTTGCATCGAGCCTATGAGGTGCTCATGCCCCGAATAGCTTCTAGTCTTCTTTTGTATGGGGTGCGATGGAAAATCGCACACCATATGGAGTAGCCTCCGAGCCTTATGTTGAATCGAAGAATCAAGCTGAGGGTCAAATTAGTCTTGAATCTTCTTTTCTTATACTTCGAGTACATTCGAAAAATAAATAGTCGATGACACGTATCCTGCAGCCCCCGAGCCTTGAATCCAAAACCCTTAGGTTTGGAAAAAGGATCCAAGAATTGTGGCATTGGTGTTACTCAGAAATCCCGAGAAAAACTCTTCGCCTTTTGCACAGTGAAATTGATCCTCCCGCTGGTTTATTTAACCGCGCGGTGACTTAGAATTTCTTCTGCACTCAGTCTTCATATGAGTCATCTTCAAGTAGTTTTGCAGCGTCTAACCCCCGAGCTTACGAGACAGGAGAGCCGAATGAGCCATATCGAGTAGTGTGCATCGCCCAGCCCCCGAGCCTGGGAACTAGCGGAACTGTGATAGCACGCCGTGCTGCGTGGAGGGTTGTTGCGGAAGCTTGATCTGAAAAAATACAATGCATACATTATGTAGCATAATATGAAGATACCGAGTATTACTCAGTAATAATGTGAAGACACCAAAATTTATTCGGTGTAAAAATTGCTATGTCGAGCTTTTTTTTAGGCTATTTAAATCTCCCGATTAGTCCATCCTTTACATTCACCCGGTCCCAGTTTAGCCTTCGCCCATAGCATGTACGAGTTGTTTAGGTCTCTTGCCTTCGCTCATACAGGACGGGTCGCTTAGTGTCAGACCCGGGGCCACGGGGCTGTGTACATAGCGTAGTTTAAGAGATTAAGTCCGTTTTATCTCTTATTTACCTTGTTTATCTCTTATTTATTCCGTTTAAATAGGAGATGAGGCTAACCGATACAGGGGGATTCTACTCGAGATGTGTTCTGGTATGATTCCTTAGCTGGTGTTGGTTAGTATCTTTGTAACCCTGCCCTCTCGGATATATAAGGGAGGACAGGGACCCCTCTCAAAACACGATCTCTAGATCATTCTACACCAAAGGCAATACAAATCACCATATAGTACATAAGGTGTTACGCATCTTGCGGACCGTACCTGTCTAAGTTTTGTGTTCCTTGCACCTTCGAGTTCCTGATCTCGGCGTCTCCTCACCCAAAACTTACCACCTTGGGTATATTCCTCGGTGGGCAGCCGGTTAAACACCGACAGCTGGTGCGCCAGGTAGGGGAGCGCGTCGAAGATCCGCCGGTGAGCTCGATGGCGACTTTCAAATTCACCAGGTCAGTTCCCTCTCAGGGTACGACATTCGTTTTTAGCTCGTGGGTCTGCATCGCAGATGGTGTGGGCGATTTTCGACGATTCCTCGTCGACATGAAGCCAAAGATTTCCGCTGCGGATCTCCGCAGCGACCTCGATAAGTTCGTCGATGATTTTGACAACTTGCCAACCTGTGCTTCTGCAACAAGGATCGAGATGGAGTCTGCTCCAGGCTCGACTTCTTCCAGTGTTGTGGCAACTTCCCCTAGGTTGGACTCGTTCCAATCTAGGGATTTGCATAGCCGATCCCAACTCGGTTCATGCAAACCGGCCACTGATCTTCAGGAGGCCAACGTCTCTGGGTCCCTTTCCATGTTAGAGAAGGACCTGGACTTTCTGCTCCAGGACGGAAAGCCAAAAGCCACCGCGTGTCGGGGGGCTTCGGGTTGTTCCGGTACCGGTGATCTGGTGATCACCTCCATGCCGAAGGGGCGCATTGTGCATTGGAGGGGCATGGTGCTCTCCGATCTACTCGAGGCAGAGGGTCGACTCGTGGCTCACCTCGAGCCCTTGCCCTTTTAAGAGGGCAGGCCATTGGCTACCACGGCAGAGGGGTCGACTGAACTAGTCGACGCAAGCTCTCACGAGCTTTCCTCCTGCCAGGTGCTAATGGCCGAAGAAGGCGAGGACGATGGTGGTTTTCCCATCATCGACTTCGAAGCGGTCTCCGAAGATGAGATCACAGCCAACGCCAGCGACGAGAACGACGCCGATCGTGAGGCGTGGGGGGCCAGGAACAGGGCCCGCACAATCCGGCGGAGGAGGGCCAACGAGTGTAGGCGGTCTATGCATTGCGAGCTTGATCCTGAGTTCGCTGCCGTAAGCGAACGGGGTTTCAGAACTCCGGTGGCCAACATCGCCAGGGTGACGGCCATCCTCGAGCGCAGTCATGATCCGGATATGCGTCAAGCACTCCTTTACGCGCAGAGGGCATGGATCCAGTTGGATCAGCACAACCCGGCGTCCACCATCAGGGAGGAGTGCGAGGGTGAGAGTCGGAGCCAAGCTCACAGCCGAACGGCTGGCGGCCGTCCTCGACACCAGCTCAGCAACGACAACGCTCGCGGGAGCCAGGCCCCTGGCGGGAGGCAGCAGCCACCGCAAGAGGGTCATCCGCGACAGTCCAATCATCAA
Source organism: Panicum hallii (assembly GCF_002211085.1). Taxonomy (NCBI): domain Eukaryota; kingdom Viridiplantae; phylum Streptophyta; class Magnoliopsida; order Poales; family Poaceae; genus Panicum; species Panicum hallii. The sequence goes on along the minus strand of NC_038044.1, from coordinate 64,494,278 downwards.
CTTCCTCCAGAAGACTTGCGCCAGCATATCAATGAAGGTCGCGACGCGCGGACCGTGATTTCCTCCAAGCGCAAGGTTCGCGAAGAATTCGAAACTGAAGGTACTGACTGTAGCGACCGATTTTCTGCTTTTTCTGCACGTTTCAGCAGCTACAAGTATCCAGAGGGCTTCAAACCGATCGGCATCACCAAGTACGACGGCAAGCAAGCTCCTCAGCAGTGGCTCCGTTGCTACTCCACGGCCATTGAGGTCGCAGGGGGTTCGAATATCACCAAAGTCGTCTACTTCCCGATGGCTTTGGACCCTGCGTCGCTCACTTGGTTGGAAAGCCTCAGCAACAACTCAATTGACTCCTGGGAGCACCTCAAGAAGGTCTTCATCGACAACTTCCAGGGAGCAATCGCTCGTGCAGGTACTCGTCACAATCTTGCTCAATGTAAACAGGAACGTAACGAGCTCCTGCGGTCCTACACACGTCGCTTCTTCGACGTTCGCGCCACCATCGCGAACATCTCGGAGGACGACATCATCGATTGTTTCTACAACGGCATCACCGACCCAGGCATCTACAGGGATTTCGGGCCTTCGTGATATGATGCACGATTGGTCCGAACAGGAGGAGAAGATGCAGGAGCGGTTCTCGCGGCGTCAAGATAGCAATCTGAGGCGCCCAAACGACAACCGCAATGACAAAGGCTAGCGGGACTTTTCGGGTCCACCCCGGAAACGAAAGCCAGATGATATGATCGTGGCTATCGATCGTCCTTCGCGGGGCAAGAAGTCGATGACGCAGGAGGAGTTCGAGAAGCTCCTGCAGAAAAAGTGCCCATGGCATCCAGGTGCCAACCACGCCGCCATTGACTGCTACCACCTTCAGAGGACGTTCAGCAACTCTGGTGGTGGAAAGAAGAACAAGAAGCCTGCGGACAAAGAACCCGAGGACGACGATCAAGAGGACCATGAGTGCAACCCGAAGTTTCAAGACGCTTCGAAGGTCGTCAACATCATCTTTGGCGGAGATGAGGATTTTAGCTTCAGGCGGGACCAGAAGCTGCTTCTCCGGGAGATTTTGTCTGTCGAGCCGGCGGTACCACGACCACTCCGTTGGTCGGAGGTCCCCATCTCATTCTCTCGCGATGACCAGTGGACGAGCTTTTCGGAGCCCGGTAAGTTCCCCTTGGTCCTGGATCCTGTGGTGGCGGAGGTCAAGCTCACCAAGGTCCTCATCGATGGCGGGGGCGGGCTCAATCTCATCTTCGTCAGCACCCTGAAGAAAATGGGCCTGGATTTCAAGGACATACTGGTTCCCAGCAAGTCCCCCTTCTACGGCATCATCCCAGGTAACGCGGCACACCCGCTTGGTACGGTAGTCCTCCCAGTCACCTTCAGCACGTGGGAGAACTATCGTACTGAGTTTATCAAGTTCGAAGTGGCTAACTTCGAATCTTCTTACCATGCAATACTGGGTCGCTCGGCACTTGCCAAGTTCATGGCAGTGCCGCATTACGTTTATCTGCTTCTCAAGATGCCAGGACTCAGTGGAGTACTCACTCTCCGTGGCGACTTGAAGAAGTCGTACGACTGCAATCAGGAGGCGATCCAGTATGCTTCGACTACTCGCGTGCCAGATGCTTCGGGAGAAGTACTCGCGGCCGCGCAGCAGCTTTCCCAGTCCGGGCTAGAGATTCCCTCCAAGAAGGCCAGCAAGTCAAGCATCCAGTCGACTGATGACGTGGCCCTCAAGATGATCCAGCTTCAGGAGGGAGATTCATCTAAGACCGCTGTTATCGGCGCGGGCTTAGGTGACAAATAGGAACTCGCGCTCGTCAGCTCCCTTCGGGCTAACCGAGACATATTCGCGTGGAAACCAGCGGATATGCCAGGGGTGCTCAGGGAGTTGATCGAGCATGCTTTGAATGTACACCCAAAGGCTACGCCTAAAAAGCAACGCTTGCGAAGGTTTGCTCACGATAAGCGTGAGGCCATCAAACGGGAGATAGTTAAACTTCTCGCAGCTGGATTCATTAAAGAAGTAATCCATCCTGAGTGGGTAGCGAATCCTGTTCTTGTAAAGAAAAAGAACAATGAATGTAGAATGTGTGTCGACTACACTGATCTCAACAAGCACTGCCCAAAGGACCATTTTGGGCTGCTGCGCATTGACCAAGTTGTCGACTCGATGGCTAGTTGTGTCCTTCTTTGTTTTCTTGATTGTTACTCAGGTTATCATCAGATCGCGCTTAAGGAGGAGGACCAAATTAAGACCGCATTCATCACCCCGTACGGGACATATGCCTACAAAACCATATCCTTCGGGTTGAAGAATGCAGGAGCGACCTATCAGCGTGCGATCCAGATGTGCTTTCCGGATCAGCTGCACCAGAATGTTGAAGCCTATGTGGACGACATGGTCATCAGATCAGGGAGTCCAGCGACTTGATTGCAGATTTGGAGGAAACATTTAGCAATCTGCGCAGATTTCGGTGGAAACTCAATCCTACCAAGTGCGTTTTTGGAGTACCTTCAGGGAAATTGCTCGGGGTCATCATTAGCAACTGGGGCATTGAAGCCAACCCTATAAAGATCACGGCCATCACTGATATGGGGGCTCCGGCCACAATCAAGGATGTGCAGAAGTTGACAAGTTGTATGGCGGCTCTGAACAGGTTCATCTCCCGACTCGGGGAGAGAGGACTACCCTTCTTCAAGCTCCTGAAATGCCAAGATAAGTTCCAATGGACGGAGGAGGCCGAGTGGGCCCTGCAGGATCTGAAACATCACCTTCAGTCACCTCCGATCCTTACAGCACCATTGCCAGGGGAGGATCTACTACTCTACATCGCGGCAACAACTCATGTTGTTAGCAGTGCTATTGTAGTCGAGCGAGGCGAGGAAGGCCATGCGTTTGGAGTGCAGAGGCCTGTCTACTTCGTCAGCGAGGTCCTCTCCGAATCCAAGGTACGGTATCCAGCTGTTCAGAAGCTTTTATATACAATCTTAATCACATCAAGAAAGCTACGCCATTACTTCGACGAGTACAAGATCACTATGATCACGGATTTCCCGTTGGCGGATATTCTTCATAATCAAGATGCCACGGGGCGTATATCCAAGTGGGCAGTGGAACTGGGGGCTTTGTCAATCGACTTCAAGCCACGCACTGCAATCAAGTCACAAGCTCTAGTCAACTTCATGGCTGAATGGAGGGAGAATCAAGTCCCAACTCCAGTCGACAAGTCAGAGCACTGGACCTTGTACTTTGATGGGTCCCTCAAGCTCGACGGCGGCGGCGCTGGTGTTCTGCTTATTTCTCCACGAGGTGAACAATTGAAGTATGTCCTTCAGATCCTGTGGGCGGTATCCAACAATGAAGCCGAGTATGAAGCCTTGCTTCACGGGCTTCGTTTGGCGGTATCACTAGGGATCAAGCGACTACTTGTGTATGGCGATTCTCTTCTTGTCGTTCAACAAGTCAACATAGAATGGGACTGCAACAAGGAGACGATGGATGCTTATGTACAGGAAGTGCGCAAGTTGGAAAGCAAATTTTCTGGCTTGGAGGTTCACCATGTGTTGCGGGAGCACAATGTTGGCGCGGATATCCTGTCCAAATTGGGGTCAACACATGCTCAGGTCCCGCCGGGAGTTTTCATCTAGGAGCTCAAGCAGCCATCCATCAAGTCTTTTCCGCAGGTAACCATCGACGCGGGTCCCCAACAGCCCGATCGAGAGGTTATGGTGCTGGAGGAGGACTGGCGAGAGGCTTTTATTGACTTCATCCGAGATCAAAGGCTACCAGCAGGAATTGATGCCAGGAGCGCGGAGGCGGCACGTGTCCTGCGCAGAAGCAAGGGTTTTGTCCTGGTCGACGGCAAGCTCTACGGCGCGGCACTCGGTCAGGAGTTCTCATGAAGTACGTCACAAAGGAAGATGGTTATGGCATACTGCGGGAGATCCACGAGGGTGTCTGCGGGAACCACGCAGCTTCAAGAACACTGGTGGGGAAAGCATACAGGGCCGGTTTCTGGTGGCCCACTGTAGTGACCGACGCAGAGGATCTCATGCTCAGGTGCCAAAATTATCAATTCTTCGGCAAACAGACTCATGTTCCGGCCCATAGCCTCATCACTATACCGCCATCCTGGCCTTTTGCTAGTTGGAGCCTCGACATGATTGGGCCCTTCAAAATGGCACCAGGCGGTTTCACCCATGTTCTGGTGGCTATCGACAAGTTTATCAAGTGGATTGAGTACAAGCCGATAGCCAAGCTCACACCAGATCGGGTTGTCGACTTCATCTCGGATATCTTGCACCGTTTCGGCTTCCCCAATACCATCATCACGAACTTGGGATCAAATTTCACAGCCAACCAGTTTTGGGAGTTCTGCGAGAATGCTTGCATCGAAGTTAAATATGTCTCGGTCGCACACCCAAAGGCCAATGGACAAGTCGAAAGGGCGAACGGCTTGATAATCGATGGCCTCAAGAAGAGACTTTATGATGAAAACAGCAAGAAGGGTGGCAAATGGGTGCATGAGTTGCCACATATCATCTGGGGGCTTCGGATTCAACCGTCCAAAGCCACAGGACAAACGACCTTCTTCCTCGTATACGGATCTGAAGTTATTTTACCAGCCGATATCATGTGGAAGTCTCCAAGGGTCGAAATGTACAATGAAGGCGAGGCGGACGAGGTGAGACAGTTAAAGCTCGATTCTGTTGAAGAGGTTCGCTGCACCGCTCTTGTTCAGTCAGCCCGATACCTGCAGGGGATCTGGCGATATCATGATCGCAACGTGAGGGAGCGGTCATTCAGCGTTGGTGATTTGGTCTTGCGTCGCATTCAGGATGAATCCGGCCTACACAAGCTCAACTCAAGGTGGGAGGGCCCGTTCATCATCACGTAGGTTACAAGGCCAGGGTCATATCGGCTACAATGTCCCGAGGGTCAGGATGTCCCGAACTCCTGGAACATTCAGAACCTACGCAAGTTCTACCCATAAGAAGATGCCCGGTGATAGCTGAATCCCCGAAGGCTTAGAAGATCCCTTTTCCTCGAATCAATTTGGAGGCTATGTGTCACAAGATTCGGGTTGTAAATTCCTTTATGGGCACACGGAGGCCGCGGTCATGTGCAACACTTATATAAATCGACTTCTGCAAAAGAGCACGGCAGACCAGCGGCAACGCTCGCATTTGCTCCCAACAAGTCCGATCCGTCCGTCCGGGTCCTACCTAACTTGCGGAGCGCGCTCATATAAGGAGCGACCCTTACTACGTCCAAAGTCGATGCTCGCGTTCTTTTCTAACAGTTTTAGACCCGCGAGATTGGGTTGTGGATAACTTGTTAGATAAGTTCCTTCATGGAGCTAGGGCTACCTTTAGGGTCGTTGCACCCAGGGTAGTGTCTACTACTTAGCCTTTTAAGCCTGGATTCCAATTCAGCTAAGGCACACAAACAAGTAGAGACATCACAAGAGACCATATATATAAGGAAGTGAATACTTATTTTTAGTACCCTAATCCTGCATTACACTTTGAACTATACGTTCTGATACAGGTTGGGCTTCTAGGAGGTATCTGTCAAATTGATCCTCGGTGCAGTCCGCCGCCATTCCTTGAGCAAATATTTCCAGCTGCGCGTTTGGCAGGAAGGACTTCACAATCGTGAGGGCGTTGTTGACGCATGTGATAGGAGCCTCGGAGAGAAACTTGAATACCTTCTTCGGGGCCTCGCGGAGCCGCTCTAGCAGGGGCCGAGGGCTTGTTTCGCCTTCTTCCGGTGGATCCACCATGTCCACCAGCTCTCGGGCGGCCCCCCTGAGGTTTTCGAGTTCTTCGCCCAGCGTCTTGATTCGCTGAAGGCCGTCGACGAACTGTCGCTCAGTGTCGCCGATCACCTTCTGCAGCCTCTCAACATCATCTGTACGGCGATAGAGCAGGTTCTTCACATCAGTAAGTAGCTCTTCTTTACTCATTAAGATTCTCCTAAGCTCTGTAGTGGAAAGCTTTTCAGAATCCGAGGTGAGTCGTACAGTGCAAGTACTCGAGGGAAGCAATGGCTTACCTTGGTGCGCTTTCTTTTGCTCCTTGAGCTGCTCCTGGTGCGCGTGCTTTTGTGCCTCAAGCTCCTTCTTCTGTTCTTCGAGTTGTCGCTGCAGCTCGGCGTTGACTTTCTCGAGGTGCAAGTTCTCCGTCTTCTCGTCGTCAACACGTTTCTTCAGCGCAGCAAGTTCTTTGTGGTCACTCACAACTCCCCGCAGTTTCTCTGATATCCTCCGAGAGTCAGTGATCACATTCTGCATAAGGAGGGAAATCCAGATAAGCAACTCGCTGTGGTCACCAGAAGGAAAGTGCTCAGGTCTTACCATGACAAAGTCACATGCCTTCTTGAAGTTTTCTATGTTGTCATCTGTCAGCAACGGGTCATCCGCCAGCTCGGCGGCGACGGCATCTCGATAACCTGACCCAGTTAGGAGCAGCTCAACGGGTCTCCTGGAGGTTCCCGCAGCTTCCTCAGAAGCCGACTGCTGAGCACCTGCAGTCACAAATATTCTCAGCTTCAGCACGCGGATCCCAGCAGCCAGCCGGGGCGGTCAGATGCTCACCTGTGCCATCCGTAGGAGCGGCATCGGGTGCCTCGACTTGTTCCCCGCCACCAGCTCCGGTCTCGACTTGTTGGAGCTCGGGAGGCGGCAAGTCGGGCAGCGTCGCGTCCGCCTCGGGGGCTGGCTCCGCGAGTGTCGAATCTTCGGGGGCCGACGGCTCGGAGGCTGGAGCTGCCGTGACTGGCCCCACGCCTATAGATTCGTCTCGGGTCGCTGACCCGGGGGCTGGGGTTGTCGAGGCCGGCGTTAGCTGGAGGTCCGCGGCGCTTGCAACTCTAACGAAGTTGAAGCCAGTCAGCGCACAAGTCGAAAGATCAAAATATTTATTGTGCAACCAGAGGCAGACTTACAGTATCGATTTCTTCTTGATGGCCCTTTTCATCCGCACGGCCTGTCGTGGTGTTTCCGTTGCGGGCGGTGGGGCTTCACCAGCCAACGGCGCGGTCCCCGCCACAACGATGGTGACGGCTGCGGCGGCCGCTGGGGTTGTTTCTTCTTTTTCGGGCTCGGCCCGGGAGGAGGAGGCGGAAGGACTACAGGAGGACATTGTAAGCACGGGCTCGGCCCGGGAGGAGGAGGCGGAAGGACTACAGGAGGACATTGTAAGCATGGCATAATATCAACATATGGTAGTACAGTAAGGCAAACAACAAGTACCCGGAAGATTCGACTTCTTGCGCCTTTCGCTTCCACACTATTCGATGACCTTGCGGCACCAGCGGCAAAGCGCCGGTCAACTCCACGATTGGCTCGGAGGGGTTGTCCAGACGCGTTTCCTCTTCAGCTTCCTCCCCCGCCTGGGAGCTCACATCCTCGGTGGACTCGCTGCTGCGCTGAGCTGCGGCAATACGAGCTCTCTTTGCCTCAACAGCGGCACTGGGGAAGAGGTGGTCTGGCCGGGGGATGTCGGGTCGTGGCGGATAGCTGCGGTACAGCTCTGTGTGTCCCTGCAGAAGTTTCTTCGGTCAGTAATGGATTAACAGAGGTTGATTTCAACAAAAAGTAGTCCAATACTCACTGGTTTGGGCGGATTTCGCGCGGAAAACAATGTTGGCACATACGGCACGGCGTCCACGTCCAGCAACACCCGCTGGACTCGCTGGAGTGCGGCTTCGTCTGATAATTCCTCTGCGCACATGCGAGAAGGATCAGCATGGCCTGTGTACTCCAATCCAAGTCGGTGGCGTTGTTGGATTGGCTAGACGCGGCGTTTGAAAAAGGAGAACATGACGGAAGCACCAGGCACTCCCTTCTTCTTCTGTGCCTCTATGATGTCCAGCAATTCCCTGACTTGATCCATGTCCCCACTGGAAGGTTCAAGATTCCACTCCGGCCTCACTACAAGCGGTTTGTTTGATTTCGCTGGGAGTTGGGGAGCATGGTTCTCGATATAAAACCAGTGATTTTTCCACCCAGGAAGGTTGGAGGGGAATTTGTATGATAGATATTTGTCGCCGGCCTGCTGACGCAGTTGGATGCCGACGCCCCCTGCAACAGAAAGATTTTTTGTTGTGGGCTGTGGTTTGATACGGAAGAGAAAGCGGAAAAGATCCCAGTGGGGTTCGATTCCGAGGAAAGCTTCATAGAAATAGATAAAAATTGAAATGTGGCAGATGAAATTCGGGTTGAGGTGATCGAGCTCAAGCCCGTAGTAATACAGAAGGCCGCGGAAGAAAGAACAAGAGGGGAGGGCCAGTCCCCGTTCGGCAAAATGGAGAAACGTGACGATTTCGTCAACATTTTCCATGGGGAAAGGTTCACGGTAAGAAGGGCGCCAGTTGATAAGGTTCTTCTCTTGCAGCAATCCCTCATAAACTAGCTTGTTTAGATCGTTGAGGGAGCACTTACTGTGTGTCCACTGTGCGGTTGACGGCTGCACTTCCTTCTTCTTCCCTTCGATCTCTGACTTCTTGGGCGCCATCTCCGATTCGCTTGCCACGAGATGCTCGGGGGCTGCGGGGAGAGAGGCGGGGAGATCGGAGCGGGAGGATTTGATTGGGGATTTTGGTGGTTCTTGGCAAAATGCAGATTGAAAGCACAGTTTTTTTCCACTGTTGTCGCGGGGTTAAATAACCAGCGGGGTGGGGAAAAGTTACTGTTCCGAAGTTCAAGAGCCATTTTTTAGGAATATTCCGAAGATGAGGGGTCATTTGGTGGACTGTTTGGATTAAATATTCGATTAATCATTTTTCAGGGCTAATTAGCCCGAAAAAGGGGTTTTTCGGGTTCATGATCTAATTTGTATCATCATTTTGGTAATTTCTCAAGTTATCATTTTTGAGCCTGCATGCCACGGTTTTCGGATTCTTATCTCCAAATTTGTGGGATTTTGATTCAAGGCTCGGGGGCTGCGAGATACGTGGCATCGACTACTTATTTTTTCAAATTTCTTTGAAGGATAAGGAGGATTGCAAACTAATGGGACCCTCAGCCCGATTCTCCGATTCAACCTAAGGCTCGGGGGCTACTCCATATGGAGTGCGATTTTTCAAATCGCACACCATGTTAAAAATAAAATTCGGGGCATGAGCACCTCATAGCTTCGATGCAGCCAAGCAAGTACTCGAAGAAGGACTTCAGGATGAAGCTTTTCGAAGAAGTCGAAGTCTACTTCAGAAGTACTCGATAAGCCTGCAGTACTCAGCTACGAAGCGCTCGGGGGCTTGTCAGACCCAGGGCCACGGGGCTGTGTACATAGCGTAGTTTAAGAGATTAAGTCCGTCTTATCTCTTATTTACCTCGTTTATCTCTTATTTATTTCGTTTAAATAGGAGATGAGGCTAACCGATACAGGGGGAATCTACTCGAGATGTGTTCTGGTATGATTCTTTAGCTGGTGTTGGTTAGTATCATTGTAATCCTGCCCTCTCGGATATATAAGGGAGGATAGGTACCCCTCTCAAAACACGATCTCTAGATTATTCTACACCAAAAGCAATACAAATCACCATACAGGACGTAGGGTGTTACGCATCTTGCGGCCCGAACCTGTCTAAGCTTTGTGTTCCTTGCACCTTCGAGTTTCTGATCTCGGCGTCTCCTCACCCAAAACTTACCACCTTGGATATATCCCTTGGTGGGCAGCCGGTTAAACACCGACACTTAGGTCATGACTGGATACTCGAGGTTTATTGGAGACTCGAGGTTTCACGGATTAAGGCATTTGCTACTCGAGTAGATTAGCGACCGTTAAGAGGAGACAACGAGCAGAAAGTAGTCGTCATGCGACAAAGAGGATGCGCAGTGCGCAAAAATAGTCGACGAAAGTGTAGCTCTGGAGGGTTTCAATGCCCATCGAGAGTCGTACACGGATAAGTAGTCGGCGAAGTGTAGCTCTGGAGGGTTTCAATGCTCGTCGAGAGAAGTACACGGATAGGTAGTCGATCATGGTGTAGCCCCCGAGGGTTTCATGCCCGTCGAGAGGCGTACCCAAAAAGGTAGCCGATCTTGTGAAGAACAAATCGGAAAAGGTATAAGTCACTTAGCTTGATTCGTGGATGAATGTCGACGAAGCCGTGGAGCTCGTTGATGGAGCTGCGACGGTTTGTTGATGAAGCTCGACTAGTCGGAGTCGATTCCGACTAGTTTTCAAGTCAAGACGAGTAGTTGATGTAGTCGTTGCTGTGAGGCTCGCCCTCGACTAGTTTCTAGTCGAGATGAGTATTCAAAATAGTCATCGGCGGGCCGCCGATCGTCCTCGCGAAGTCGAAATGATTGCTGGTGGGCCGTCGAGCCTCCTCGCGAAGTCGAAGTAGTCGAACTCGTCGCTACTGCGCGCTGACATTGCGGCACAAGCCGAAGTTGAACCGGGTCGTCGAGGTCGGCGGCCGCAGTACATGGACGTTGCAGCGTGAGGTGAAGTCAAGCTGAGTAGTCGAGGTCGATGTAGCCGTTCACTGAAGGATCCGATCTCGAACTTGATGAATCAATCCGCCGATGCATATGTACGAAGTAGCAATCCGCCACCTTGAGTGGATTGATGTTGATGAAGAGGTCCTTCAGATTCGCCCAATGATCGCGACGATCGGCCCCATGGTGGGCGTCAGCTGTCGGTATTTTACCGCCCGCCTACCGAGGGATATACCCGAGGTGGTAAGTTTTAGGTAGGGTGACGCCGAGATCAGAAACTCGAAGGTGCAAGCAACACAAGGTTTAGACAGGTTCGGACCGCTAGAGTAGCGTAATACCCTACGTCCTATTTTGGAGTGTTTCATATTGCGCCCTGCGCTTGGGATGTAGTCACTAGTACAGAATAGGGATGTAGTCCGACTGGTTGGGACTACCCAACCGGGACTAAAGGTCCCTGATTTTAGTTTAATTCATGAGCACCACCAATTCTGCAGTCCGCGGGACTCGAACCCGAGACCTCTCGCTTTGCGTATAACTTTCTTGCCACCCCACCTACACAGCACATGTGACTCTAGGTGGGATGTCCTCTTTTTAAATTAGACCGTAAAGGGCTCTGTAGTCCGAGATGGTAACACCAACTGGGACTAAAGAGGGACTTTTAGTCTCCAACCGGGACTAAAGATCCCTTCCACCCCCTAGCCGTTGGAACCGGGACTAATGCCTACATTAGTTGCGGGCTCAATATCATCCGGGATAAATATCAAGGACAAAAGATGTTTTCTGTACTAGTGTGTGGCCATTTCCTGTCTCGCACCCGCCGACTTGTTTCTAGGTTCCCGTCAGCTATAGCACACGTTTCTTTGCCATTTTCGTCATGACCGTTTTCACCCGTTAACAACCTGTTTCCTCCCATTTGTACATGATTTCATATGTTGTTGACATTTATAGGCATGTTTACAGAACTTATGTTGTTAATGCTTATACCCATTTCCATGCAACTTGTTTGTTTTCGTGTCGGGCACCCATCGGCCCGTTCTTGGCCTCCCGTGAATTATAGCACATGTTTCTTGGACGTTTTCACCAAAATCCTTTTTCGCCTATTAATGAGTCATTATCCTCCCATTTGAACATAATTCCATATGCCGGTAACGCTAATAGCCGGTTTTACATAACTTCATCAATTTTCGCCTAGCACCCGCCTCCTTTTTTCCCTCCCGTGACTTATAGCTCATGTTTCGTGACCGTTTTCGCCCATGACCGTTTTCACATGTTAACTCGTTAACGAGCCATTTTCTCCTATTTAAATATGATTCCATGTGTTAGCTAGTAACGCTTATAGTTATTTCCACGGAATTTTTCGTTTCCTAGCGGGCATCCGTTGTCTGTTTTTAGCCTCCCATCAGCTATAGCACAATTTCCATCCAGAGTCGTTTGTGTTTGAGTAAGGGCCTTCCTAAAGTTGCTCTTAGTGCATTGGCGGTACGTTGGGCATTGAAGACTCAAGTCTCTCAACCACCCATATTAGCGTGGAACAGTGGCAAGATCCATAAATAGAGTCAGAGACGTAGTAGGTCTTTTGCTTTTGTGGATAGATCTCCAACTTAAGCTTAGTGAAAAGAGGCAGAATTCTTGGTGGATTCGTTGAACTAGTGGATGCTTCAGCGTCGACTCGATGGTAATAGATACCGAGATAAATCTTTGTGCTAAGTGCTATCTCTTGCTCATATTCGTAACTTGATAAGAAAACTGTTAAGTTAGCTATAGGCTGTAAAACTTTATTTTATGGGTGTAAACACACTACAACATTACATGCATACATCGGCGACAGCCAGAAGCCAAGAGCGACGGTACTACACGTCTACACTAGGTTTGTCACGTGGAGACGAAGCCAAGCAATGAAATCGAATGGCTGGAACCTGCAGGGCCCACGAGTCTGAAAGTGGCGAATTTTTTTTATTTTTTTATTTTTCATTTTACGAATTTTTAAAAGTATATATCCAACTGAAAAAATTTGCAGATGTATACGTAGCCATCAAATAAAATAACTGCAACCGGATGAACCGGCGGTAGGTGTACTGTACCAACCTTACACCCGGTTCATCCGGCGGGATTACCCTAGTATGAATAGTTCCTATTCAAAAATATCATAACTAACTTATATGAACTTAAATAGAGATAAATTTTATATAAAAATTTGTAGATCTCGATAAGATCTATAACTTTTTGGTTTAAACTTTTTTTATTCGGAGCCATCTTGGTGCTCAAATAATCGATAAGAGCTTCGGATATAAAATTTAATTTTGGATCTGTGGCTTGTATCAATTATTTGAGCACCAAGATGGCTCTAAATGAAAAATATTTGAACTACAAAGTTGTAGATCTCGTTGAGTTCTATGATTTTTATATAAATTTTACCTCCATAAGAGTTTATATAAATTAATTATAATTTTTTGAAGGTGTGCTGTCAAGTGTTCGGACCAAAATTTAAATTTTAGATCTGAAATTTGTGTTGATTATTTGAGCCCCAAGATGGCTCTGAATGAAAAAAGTTTGAATTAGAAAGTTATAGATCTCATCGAGATCTACGATTTTTTATAAAGTTTATCTCCATTAGAGTTCATATAAATTTATGGTTTTTTGAACGTGAGTTGTTAAGGCTAGGGAAATTTCCCGGATGAACTGGCGGCAAGGTTGCTACAGTGCATCTACCGCTGGTTCATCAGGCTGCCGCCATTTTATTTGGCGGCAGTGGTATAGATGTGCAAATTTTTCTGGTTGGATATATATTTTTAAAAATTCATAAAATACAAAACAAAAAAAATCGAAAGTGGCCAGCGTGAGGCGGGCCTGGCCTTTGTGCGGCCAAGTAGACCATGATGAAAAAGCAGATGGAACACGTAGCCCAGACACTGGCAACCACTTGTTTGTGCCAACAACTTTTCTGGTGGGTATTGCCGTATTGGAGTCCCCTGCACCACTCACCGGCGATGATGGCCATGGCCGGCCGGCTCCAGCTGATCTTCAGCCCCACTGCGCCAGTCGCTGCTGCTGCTCCTTGCCATCGCCAGTCCACTCCGGTTTGGCTCAAGCGTCCAGATCCAAGATCAATAGTAGCAGCAGCCAGCAGTAGTAGGCCGTCATCCTCCTCCGCGTCAGAGCAATCCGCCGCCACCATCAGCAAGGGCAAGACGAGGAGGAAGGTGACGCTGAAGCTGACTTACCTGGAGATCAACAGCTGGGTGTGGGAGGTGCAGCCGCAAGGCCAAGGCCTAGCCCCTCTGCGCATCCTGGTGGACCCCCTCGTCGTCGGCAATCTCGACTTCGGCGCGCCCTGGCTGTTTGACGGCGCCAAGAAGAACCCCAGCGTGAAGGCCCTCGGGGTGGACGAGCTCTTGGCGCCGGAGACGGGGCCGGACCTGCTGCTCATCACGCAGAGCCTGGACGACCACTGCCACGTCCGGACCCTGACGCAGCTGTCCGCCAGGGCGCCGGACCTGCCGGTGGTGACCACGCCCAACGCGCAGCCAGTCCTCGCCTCCCTGCCCACGCCGTTCCGCCGCGTCACCTACCTCGAGCCCGGCCAGTCCACCGCCGTCAGCGACCAGGTCCGGGTGCTGGCCACCGCCGGCCCCGTGCTGGGGCCGCCGTGGCAGCGCCCAGAGAACGGCTACATCCTCATGACCGCACACGACGGCCATGGCCTCCTCTACTTGGAGCCGCACTGCGTGTACGACAGGTCGTTCCTGGAGACGAAGCGGCTGCGGGCGGACGTGGTGGTCACGCCGGTGGTGAAGCAGCTCCTTCCCGCCAACTTCACCCTCGTCTCCGGGCAGGAGGACGCCGTCGACCTGGCCAGGCTGCTGCGAGCCAGGTACGTGGTGCCGATGAGCAACGGCGACGTGGACGCCGGCGGGCTCCTGGCCGCAGTGCTCTCGAAACAGGGGACGACGCAGTCCTTCGAGGCCTTGCTGTCGGAGGCGCTTCCCCAGGTGCAGGTCGTCGACCCCACGCCCGGCGTGCCGCTGCAACTTGAACTGGACATCAGCGGGGCAGATGATGGGCAATCAACATGATCCTCCGCCAATAGTGAGGCTATATGTATGTATACCAGAGAATGGTAGCATCTCCATTAATTGTCAGGCTCTACTATAGTATATACATATACACATATATGTATGCCAACCAGACAACCACAACCAGAATGAAGATCTACAGCATCTCCTGCCAGTAAACGTAACTCCTGTAACCTTTTATTCATTAATTAACCTCTCTACAGATGACCGACGTACATACACATACATACATACATGCATACATTACAAACAACAAATGATGGAGACAAGGCAAAAATAGCTCAACAGGGCAAACCACCAAAAAGGAAAGGAAAAGGACATCATTCAAGAGCTTCCTGCTCTTCTCCAAAACCCCCCATAAATTTCCCCGCGTACAGCGCTTGATGTGCCCAACCAAACGCAAAGAATTGTCGCAAGTTGCAACACTTCCACAGCATACACATTATGTAGGTACTAAGCACCTTATCGGTGTGTCCCGCCTCTCCTCCTCGATGATGCAATGCGAGCTCGTGGAAGCCCCAGAATAGCCACCAGCCCACCGATGAACGATGCACCGGCTGCCACCGCAAAAGCCGGCGCATTCCCACCACCAAACAGTTGATCCCATGGCCCACTACCAAGTGACACAATAACCTGCAGGAGGCGCCAGTGTCAGCGATGTCCTCAAAAGTTGCATCACCACCTTATCCTGACTCTAGTTGAGCTTCAACTCTGGGAAATAACATGCTAGTGTCCTTTTGCCATAAACGTATTTTACCAGCTCATGCAAAACATCCGTGTGGATGGTTCTGTTTTCTCCTATACACACAAGTTATTTTTTTCCAGGGCTTGATTTGGACCAAATGCAGACCACAGTTTTTCACTCAAATTAGGTCGGTTGCACATATTGAGTTTTTGCTTGCATTGTGGATTATTCGAAGAATTTGATATGTCCGTCTGGTTTGTTATGTCGGGTTTCAGACCTACCAATTGTTTCCTTAGTTTGGCTTCATGTGGAGCTTCTGGAAAAGACTAAGATCATCTCACGCATTGATTATTCCTGAATTTGGTGGCACATGGTTGATTAATGATGACTCGTGCTTTCTACTGCATAAGGGAATTTCACTATAGGTGGAGCTTGTTGCATTATGATCCAAATCCATAGACTATTCGTGAAAGTTTCTCCAATAGGGAATCCACTTGCATTGAAAGAGCCACTGCAACACCACCACTTCTATATTATTCAACGATACAGTGATTCATTGTCGTGGGGTTCTTGTTCTTTGTCTCATTTGCCATGTGTTACAATTAACTGAAGATCAAATCTGGTCTATCTGTAATTTTACACTACAAATAAAGAGTAAGTAACATCATTTGAACCTGAAGTTCAAACCATATCTTATTGCCTTTAAGATGTTAAGAATATAAACGATTTTAAAATTGGGTTCTGGAACTGACTATCACTTAATGCAAATATTATTGGGTAGGATTACTTGGATCCATTATCTGTTCATAGTTGCACTGGACTCCAAATATGCATAGTACTGAACCAAAGCCTGGAAAAAACATTAAGAAAGGTAATTACCTGTGGTATGACAATAGCTAAATTTAGAATGCCCATTGCTAGACCTGCAAGGGAAAAACAGATAAATTTTAAGAAATGCAATCATGACAATAATGAGTACTCAAAATGGAAATACCTTGGCCAAGACCCAGATTTTCAACACGACTAGCAGCCATTGCGTATGGTATACTGTATGTAATCTGCAAACAAGGAAATAAATTAAATATACAATACGAACAACATGCAAGTGAGCTCGAAGTGGACAAAAATATCGTTCTGTCGAGAAAGATAATCATGTTACTCACCGCCAGGGGTGCTCCTAAAATTGTAAAAACCACCAAAGAAGCAATGACAATGCCAGTTGGAGGTACTCCATTGGGAGGATAATCCATGTTCTTTGCGACATATGTTATAACAAGCATAGCCACAAAGCATAACGCCATCAGTATATTGGAGACACCCCATACTAGTCCAGCTCCCCACTTCCTACATAACTTTTCTAGTACAACAGAGGTGAATCCAAGAAGGACAGAGTTCAGCATTAGACCAAAAGAACCCATTCTCACACCATCATGGTATCTTTGGGTCTCTCCTGGGTTTTCTGGGCTTCCTCGGTAGATCTCTCGGCCCATCCAATCAGTATCAAAGAGGATAAAAGGAAACCATCCAATCCATGTAAGGGCAGTGACAATTAAGACCATCCAAACTGGTAGCGTGAAGTATCTGAATGACCCAAAAAGCTCCCAGAGGAAAGCTTCCTGTTCGGTACCTGGATGTTCTGCTTCATCACCTCCAAAAGTTTGCGGCTCTTGCACTGATGCTACAGTAATGTACGTTGTAATCACCAGAATAATAATGTCAAGAAGAAAGGCAGACTTGAGGTTGGCACAACTGATGCTGCAGGATGGTGTAACAGTGAAAGGAAATATCCTATACCAGCCACTATATGCTCCGGTGGCATATCCAAGTATGTTTCCCAGG
Source organism: Panicum hallii (assembly GCF_002211085.1). Lineage (NCBI taxonomy): Eukaryota > Viridiplantae > Streptophyta > Magnoliopsida > Poales > Poaceae > Panicum > Panicum hallii. The sequence continues at coordinate 64,477,224 of NC_038044.1, read as the reverse complement.
GCCATGAAGAGTGAAAAGTATGCATTAGCAATCCGTGTCCTCCTTGGGTCGTTCTCTGCGATATGAAGGGTTATAAGGGAGTCATTTCCGAGTTATGACAGGAGAAAAGCTAACAAGATATTATGACCAAAAGCGGAAAAATACTAACGATTTAAGGTGAGTACAATCTCAGAACAGAACTAGGAAACTGAAAAGCTCATCAGAGCTCAGATTGGCTCTGGGCTAGCTGAGCTAAAACTGCTTAAACAGAAGATACTTTAAATAATCATCTAATTTTTTTACAAAAAAAAACTCCTGAAAATTATCCTATCACCACAAGGCACGAGCACAGATCATGCTATCACAGAGTAACGTCGCATCAGATGTTGCCTCTTTGCGTACAAGCCGATAGCAGCCCGCAACCACAGGGCCACAAACCATTCTCAGCCTTGCAATTATTAACGAGGGCCCTTTAATACTTGGATGCCGGCAAAAGATGCCGACCATCCTATGATTCCAAACTTGCAACAATAATGCTGTAACACTTGAATATCTCTGATCTCTCCCTGTGTAGGCCTGCCTGCCTGCCTGAATACGAAAGCCATCCCTTGGCCTCCCCCACACCCATCGTGAGTCACACATATACAAAAGGGTGAGAGAGAGGTTTGGAGTGGAAAACAACAACAATTGGTGGTGACATATGTATACTTATACTAACTTAACCCTAAATTATTGAAAGAAAACGGATTGTCACGTCATTAGTTGTTCGTTGTCCAGTCCTGCTAAACTTGATGCTAATGATGGTCCAGCTGGCAAGGGCCGGACAGAGGCAAAAAATGAGGCAGAAATGAAGAGGAGGTAGGCAGGGCGAGCAACGTCGCATCGGAGCAAAGAATCTGGGGGCGAAAGGGGAAAGGGACGGGCTTCCCTGTTTTTTTTTTCATCATCAGTTATTATTAAGGAAAAAACGCAGCCGGGGAGAGAAGGAAATATCGGAGGCCGTTTTTCGCTTGGCCCCTCGCGATCTGCTAAATTGCCTGCCTGTTGTTGGCACTCCTATCCAGCAGCAGCAGCAGCATCAAATTGTTGGGAGCTGTTGGTAATAATAAGGAGATAGATAGATAGATACTCTAGGAAAAACTTAAGAAGGGCAAGCAAGGAAGGAAAGTTACCGACCGGTGAGGTCCGCGAGGAAGGCCCTGCACGGCCCCTGCGTGGCGTTGTTCCCCACATCGAGCAGCCAGAATCCGACGAGGTAGACGCAGATGGCTCCGAGGCGTGTCTTCCCCGGTGTGATGTCGTCGCCGAAGATGCGGCCAAGGTCGGCGGAGAATCCGACGGTGAGGACGGCGGCGGCGATTGAGGCGGCGCCCGCGGCGATGAAGGGCCTGCGGCGGCCGAGCGGGGACGCGGCCGGGGCGATGCGGTCGGAGAGGTGTCCGACGAGGGGCTGGACGAGGAGGCCGGAGAGCGGGCCGCAGAGCCAGACGAGGCTGGCGAAGGCGTGCGGGATGCCCAGCTCCTGCACGTAGGGGGTGAGCAGCGACAGCTGCAGCGCCCAGCCGAACTGCACCCCGCACGCCACCGAGGCCGCGCGCAGCAGCTTCCGGAGGGGCACCTTCCGCGCGGGGGGCGCCGCAGCCGCCGTGCGCGGCATGCCGCCGCCTGCCCGCCTGGGGGGGGGGGGGGGGGGGGGGAGGCCGGGAGGGGAAGGGACGGAAGAGCAGGGAGCAGAGCAGGTAAAGAATGTGGGGGGAGCAAGCAAAGCAAGGTGCGTGTTGAATTCTCCAGACCAGCCCAGCCCAGCCTGAGATTGAGAATGAGAGAGAAAACAAAAGAGAAGAGGGGCGCTAGTTGCCACGCCAACCGCTGTCACGCGGGCCCACTCGCCCACTCCACGTCTCGCGCCTCCGTGTCTTTCCCCCACACTTTTCAAATGCGGAATCGAATCCGGTCAGTATTCCATTCACCAATCATCAATATATATATATATATATATATAAATATCTCTGCCTCAAAGTTCGCAAAAACCAGCGCACCTCAGGATGAGGGCATCTGGAACCTCCACGGATGCCATTTCTATTGGAAAATTTCACTTTGCACCCTATTTGGACGTAGTTATTGGAGCCCGGAATTCGGAATTAGCATTGAAAGAACTGAATATCAGATGTTTGGATGGTTTAAGAATTGGTATTGAAAATTTACTCCAATATTGAATGGCATTCGACGTAACACCGCAGCCTCCCTTCCAATACCGAACCCTGCCTCTCTGCATTGGCTCGAATCGCTCAGCATCTCCTCCACGCATCTCTTTCTCCTCTCCTTCGCGCATCACATCCTCCCTGCTCCCCTCTCCCTGCTCCCTGCTCCCTCTTCCTCCCCGCATCTATCTCCCACGCTCCCTCTTTCCTGCATCTCTCTGATCTCTTCCTCCCCGCTCCCCTCTCCCCCTCTCTCTCGCATCCATCCTGCAGTAGTGCCACCGCTCCTGTAGATCCCCGCCCCTCCCCTGCAGAAGAGGCGTAGGCTCCCCGCCGGCCCGGGCGGTGCCAGCAGCGGCACCCACCTGCCCTCCGCCGGGCCTAGTGCTGCCGCCTCTCACTCTCCCTTTCTCTCGTACCGTCGCACGCAACGTGCAGGGGCGTCGCCGCATCTGCAGGTCGCCGCTCCTTCCCTGCAAAAGATACTACCGGCCCGGCACCGACGCCCACCAGCCCTCCGCTGGTCCAAACACTGCCGCCTCTTAGTCTCCCTCTCTCTTGCGCCGTCGTGTTCATCGTGCAAGGTGGCGCCGCACTTGCAGGTCGCCGCGCCTTCCCTACTGACCCCCACCCACAGCAGCTACTTGGCAAAACTAACAGGGGCAGGCTCTCCGCCGGCGTGGGCGGCTCCAGCTGCGATGCCCACCGGCCCTCCGCCGACGAGCGCTGGTTGGCGAGGAGGAGCAACGATGGTGGCTGGACGCAGTGGAGAAGACGGGTCAATTCTGATTTTGGAGGTGCCACTTCGTTGAATTCTGTGTAGCAATTTCATCTACATCTAAATAATGGATTTGGTATTGTGATCTATTTCCAAAGCTAGTTTGATTTGGTATTGGACACAATTCAATACCAAGCTCTCCAATATCGACATCCAAATGAAGCTTACTGATTTTCAAAAGTGACACGCCATCTCAACATGTTTAGATTGATGTGCATGACTTTATTTCACGATTTTATATACGAGTCATATCATTGAATTGCGATTCACAAGATTATATGGATTTTAATGAAATGAAACTCTATCCCTTAAAACCTGCACATGTAGTAGTTATAATGCATAGTTTCATTATACAGCTTTTCAATATATGTATAATGCATGCAATCTCACCTTCGAATCCTCCGATGGCTCACAGATTTTGCATCGTTGGACCTGCAGCCACAACCAACGTGCATGCATGTCCTGAGTGAGGGCCCCCGACGCGAACCGATTCATTTTAACCTGCAGGCCATATTTAAGAATTTTCTCATCAGCGACTCCGGTCAGGCAGGCAGCTTGTTGGCCATCATCATATCTTAAACCCCGCTCGCTCCAGAGCAATTCACGCGCACGTTGCAGAGAGGGTGCGCAGGCTCTGGGCCCCGCTTGCCGCACTTTGGGCGTTCAGCTCTTGGCCCCGTTGACGAACGCGACCAGTCCGCTCGCGGCGGCAGGGCAGCCCCTCCAGGATTTGCCGCCAGAGTCTTACGGGCTTGTGCACTCACTCACCGGGCAAGTCGCTCCTCTTCCTCTGCTCCACTTCCGGCTTCGCTCCTCCGCTGCCAGGTACGGTACGCCATACTCTCTTTTTCCTCTCTCTTTCAATTGTTTGACAGCTCTTGGATAAAAAAAATGTTCTTTGGGTAATCCATGGCTTGCCATTTACTCATTGGACTGTGGTGGATGGATCAGGTCATGGATCGATTGATCTTAATAACAATATTCTCTTCTACTGTCAGTCATCGCTACAGCTACTGCAGCAATAGCGTCGGTCTCTTTTCCCCTGTAAATTGTAATGTATTGCGTTGCCTCTGTATTGTAGTCTGCTATGCTCAGAATGTTCCTAGCCCTTCTACTGCTACTCCTCCCCTCCTCACCTTGTCGACATCTGGACATCTGGATGGGCAGCGTCAGTGGGAGTAAGATATAGGATGGCCTTGTTGACGCTTGGATGGGCAGTGTCAACGGGACTATGATATAGAATGAGATAAAATGCAGACAACATATGAATGGATTGCTGACGAGAGCTGGTGGTATTTGACATTTTCTGAGTTGCATGCCATTGAGCAATCGACACAACTGTTGGTACTATGATCTGAACTAACCTTATCTGCCATTGCACATGGTTTACATGATTGACCAAAGCAAAACTGAACCCTCTTAGTGCTGTTCTAATATTGACAGGGTTATTTTGCTCCACAGTTAATATATTTTTTCATCTCTTTTCATCTTCAAAGTTTCCAACGTGGAAAAACAGTTAGATGGGATACTATGCAGGGATATTTGATAGTCTTTGTGTTTTCTCATTTAGTTCTATCTCTTTGGATGCATCTGCATTCCTTATGTGAGTTATTTTTTGGTAATGTATGATTGTGCTTTAGTCATCCAATTTGCTTGACCACATTTTAGACAGTATAGGATATTGTTGGTCGATTTATTCTTGACTTAATGTTAGTTTGTTTACTACGAAATTTGTTCTCACAGGACGCTTCGCTACTTTTAATTGTCTGTGTCTCCTATCCATGTGCTGGTGGCACTGAGGTGATGATAATTCTTGTGTCTCCTATCCGGGAGTAGTATGGAACACATCCCATGTTCCAAATGGGGCCTTCTTTTAGGATATGGCTAGGTTGATAAGTAAGATAAATTGCTCCTCCGTCGGTCGTATGCAAGTATTCTTCAGGTGATATGCCATTATGACATAATGTAATATTTCTGGTTGCGTGCCCTCTCACATCATGATGATCGAAATTAGGAAGTGGGGTGTTCAAATAGGTCTGCAGTATTAGTTTGTAGAATGTTATTTTAGAAAACATTGCGATATCCTTCCTGTTTGAATGCTAGACTGAGGTCATACATAGAGGCATGGTTGTATGGAACACATCTTTACTTTGCTAATTCTGGAACAAAAGTGCACTAATACTATACTTAGTACTTGTTTACTGATCTTGCGTACTACACTCTCTGAGATTTGAAACTTCATTTGCTTTGGTGTACTATATATGATAAATGCCTAATCAACCAAATTGTCTCTGATTTTTTCAGATAAGAAAATGAGCATATTATACTGAGACTCTTCTAGACTTTGCAAGAAGTTTCAGAAAAGACAAACCTTTTTAAATCACAATGTTGCAAATTAAAAGGACTTAATGCTGATCTTCCTTTTGAAATTGCACCTGCTACTAAATGGCCTACACGGCTACATCGGGTAACTTAACAAGGTTCATGCTTTTTCTCTAAAATATACCTCTCCCTTGCAATCAGAAGAAAGCATTATGAGTGATGTTGCCTATGTATTTGTGTTATCCATGATGAAATTGCTGTGCTCTTGCTAATTGGCATTTATCCCATGCTTTATCCCTTTTTCTGCAGTGCACATCAATTTGCTTGCATACAAAGTACAAATGGAGGTATTTGAGGGGAAAGAGTTTCCATTAATTTGGCCCTTTGGCTACTTTTAAATGTTTCATCTATCCGATTTCAGTAAGTTCAGTTTATTTTCTCTCTTTCTTGTATCGATCCTTATGATTTATTCTGAGTCACTACTTTTGTTTTAGAATTCAGGTTGTAAAGGTCGTCTGAAGCTGAGTCCTTACAAGGAAATTTCTCTGACATTGGTCTCAGCTACCATCTCAAAGCATTGTTACAAATTGCAATCGAAGTATGTGAAAATCCATGTGGGATGATTCACTTGCTTTGTTTTCATAATAGTCCAAAAGTGCTTTCAGATGGGCGAGGGTTCTTCTGAATATTGATATTCTGCTATAAATATTCTCGAAGATCTAAACTGAATTCTCTGTACACAATCCAAATATAGTAGTTTCTATTTAGCTTGATTTGTAGCAACTGAAGAAGTATGGAGCCAATAGTTTAGTAACCTAAATTGAATCTGAATTACATCATCATTGCTGATTGCAAATCTAAATTTAATGAATCCTGGTATCTTCTATAGAATCAAATTATGAATTAGCAGCGGCCTAAAGAAATATGGGATTCCAGGTTACTTTCCTTAATTCCATAACATGCTCTAGAGATATGTTTGCTTTTAGATTCATCTTCCAAAATTGTTGTTAAGTATGGTTAAGCTGTATATATGCTGATCTTTTTTTTTTCTTTTTTCAGTTGTCAATCTGTTCAGGAGAGGTCACTTCTTTGCTGTTTTGCTTTAGGTGCATCTCAGCCAGAGAGGTCCATTTCGGACCATATAAGGAGATAAAAACCCTTGCCCATGTAAGTGGTCATTTCTTTTAGTTGAATTACAGGTTTATAAGAATCAAGTTAAGAGATTAAACAACAGATTTATACGCCTACTGCTTTGTCGTCAGTATTGTCTAATTCCAATAGAAGCAAATTAACTTTGGAATATGTATTCCCAACTAGCACTTGAATTACTCTTATGTTACTCTATTCTTTGCAGCAAACAATGATGCATTGTCTGGCTGTATACTAAGCACTTGTCCAGAGATATCACAGTTTCCCTCGGTTCAATGACAGGAATATCATGTTCACAAAGTTGAAGTCACATGAAAAGAAAAGAAATATTATTAGTGGAAAGTGCACAACCATAGCATTTAATATTGAACATGTTCATTCTTCTAAAAGTTAATTGTCCAAAACTAATACAAGATTAGGAAGCTGAGAATAGTCTCTTCTTATATAAACATAAACTTCCTTTTCCACTTAATTAACTTTCCCCTGCTCTCATTTTTCCTCTCACTCCCTCCTGCACCACTGTGCATGGCTATGAGATAACCATAATTGCATCTTCTGTACCATGCAGTTTGTTTGAACAGGTACAGCCATAATTTGATTCCTACATACCCCTCCATTGTTCTGAATTGTCTGTGCATGCTTGGGCCAGCAATGTATGGTCCAGATTCAAGAAGAAAATCTATTCTTTGGCGATCAGCCCTTCCTAGCCTCCCTGGTATATCAGTTTCCAGATCTTTCTAAGTTATTTGTTTCTTATCTCTATTCATTCATGATATGTTCTCATTGAGATTATTGAATAATTAAAGTTTATCCATGGTAGTTCCAATGGATGGCATCTTTGGCCAATATCTCTAAGGATGTTACACAGAAACTCCTTTCTAATATCAAAAAGAAAGTCTCGTATCCTAAAACTTTTTATTGTACATAATGACTTATTTTTTGAATGCTTTTATTTAAATGTTCTTTTCCTAACTTTTAAGTTTTCCTTTCAGACTGAAAGTAGTAATTTACATGGTCTGCATTTTATATGGCATCTTTATTTTTGCAGTCTCATTAACGTTTTTCTGTTCTGGATGGTAATTCATACGTGAGGCAACTTGCTGGTTGGCGATATGGGACAACAAGATTTGAAGAAGTTTTTTTTTTCATTTGGAATAATGATGACGTGACAGTCATCTTTGTGCAATCTAATTAGAGTATTTTATTTGAAGACGCTGATGCTTATAATTTCTGAGGTACTAAATTGAAGTATTCTATACCCGACCAACCAACCCTCGTCGCCCCCACCCCCAACGCGGGCGCGCCCAGCGCGTCGGTTTTCCTCCCGCGCAACCCGCTCCGGTTCTCTTCGCCCCGGTTTTCGTCCCGTGTTTTTTCTTTTCGCCGTCGACCCTAGGAGAGTTCGGCTTGCCTGCTCAGGAGCTTCCTCGGCACGCCCTCAATCTCCGTTTGCTCCCGTGCGCCTGACCCATCTCCCGTGCGCCGCCTCCTCGCAGACGGCGACAGCGCCCGCGCCGCCTCCCTCTCGCCACCGGCGTCGACGCCAGCTGCCTCCCGAAGCCCCCAGGTGCTGCCTTCTCCCCCCTGCCAATCCCCTCCCCTCCTATTTCCCTCACGAACCCACCTCGTTGTGGATCTGCTCGGTCTCGTTGCGTTCCGAGTCCGCACATGCGCGCCAGCTGCCGCCGCTCGCGGCACTAGATCTGGGGCGCGGTTGGCCTGGAGAAGCCCTTAGAACCAGTTTAGAATTATGTTCGATTCGAATTTCTTTTAGGGGTTCATGTCGCTGCGTGATTTCTATTTTTTTTGTTCCGATGGTCAGGGGGAGTTCCGGAAAGATTAGTGGTGGCTGACTCCTGGTCCCTATCTCGATCCGGATCTGATAGGGCTGCTACCGTGGTGGATTGGTTGCTCGACTCTGATCGTTGTTTGTTTGTTAGATATAAGATTAGTATGAAGACCCTGCAACATGTGAACAGGAAATTAGCGACAAAATTGGAAATTCATTTATTTGCTTGCAGTTTTGGAGTATAATTTTCTCGGTTCTTCTAATTTAACTTGTGAATCAGCAAATCTGCCCCCCTATTGAGTGTGTACAGGCCACTGTTTGTAAAACAACTAAACAACACATAATTGGCACTGGGAAATGGTCGACGGAGATAAACTGCTGAATTGAAAGGAATGAAGCCATATATATATATATTACTTTACATTTGCTGATTCTTAATGGTTTGTATACTAATTTATGCTCATTTACATTGCTTCTTTCAGGCAGACCACTGTTTGTTGGTTCCTCCATTCTTCATCCAGCACTTCGGTTCGCAATTTCAGTTGTCAAGGTACTTAGTACTTACCACCTTACTTCCTGAGGTATTATGATAAATGAATTATGGCTACAAAACACTATGCTTATGATTTGCATTCTTTGATTTCATTTTGCCTTTTCTAGACAAATTAGTGTTGCTAGCTGCCACTATATGTCATACTGATTCATAAACCTTTCTGATATCTGAAACTTTTCAAATTTTGTTATAACAAATGGACCAGCTTATATGTAGTCGTATATACATCTTTCTGCTAAACATTAAATTGATCTCATCTTAGGTTCCTCGTCAATCCCAAATTTCAAATTTTTCTTCTCTGTGGCCCTTCAAATGCCTCACTGATTGGATGGGATTTTTTTGGCTAAATTGCAGTTTAAATCCCTGATGAGCTGCTACAGATGCCCATCCTTGACTGCCGAGCTCGGCGAGCGCGCGGTCGTGTGCACGGAGCGGACGTATTGTGACGCACGGGAGGCAGCAATGGTGTTCCACGGCCGCTTGCCTTGCTTGTTTGACTTTGAGTGATTTGTTAGTTCCATCCCCTCCAAATTTCCCTGGTTTGTGCAGATCTGGGTGGACACCATAATGCACCTTGCATCTAATTTGGCATATTTTGATCTCCATGTGCCTCTCATATGAATTCAGGTGATAGTTTACCTGTTTTTGATCTCGTATGAGTCTGAGTTTGGGTCATGCATGCTATCACCATGGAGTTCTATTTAAAAAAAAAACTATTTTCATTCTCTGTTTTTCATATGCACGGATAGGTGCTTCTGCAATTGAGACCGAGTACATGCTGTATGGACGACTGAGCAAACACATTGCAATCTATTTCGATCGATGGTGTGGGAATCCATGGGGATCCCGTCCATCCTGCATCAACAGACACAAGGTATGCAGGATCCCTCCAATCGACATCAACTTTTTTTTGTATGTCATCTCATGGCCTGGACACCTCTGAAAACAACCATGAGCGTGGAATTGTAAGCTCGATGTGAGCAAAGCTTCTGCAAGCACAAATAGTTTGTGCTGATTAAAAAAATAAATCAGTAATTTAATTAGGCCTGTGCAGCACGCAATCAACTGAACAACCAGGTGCAAGTGTGTTTTAGCATATGAATATGTATGAAGTTCATTTTTTTCTTTTTTGCACTAGGGATTAATAATTATGATTCCTGATGTATGATCAGGTCATACTGTTGGTTGTTGAAGGTGACATTGCGCTGAATGCCTGAACTCTGTTCTGTACACTGTGATTGCTTGCTAGCTCTGCTCTTTGAACGGTTGAACCTGAGTCCATACTTTAGTCCAGTGATCACATTAGTTATAATAGTTAAACTTGGCTTATATGCATTCTGTAAGTTCTGAAGTACATCAAAATTGATACGGTTCCTATTAGGTTCAAGAAGGTTTTCCTGAAATTATTTCTACATTTGTTTTCTAGACTAAATAGAGGTTTTTACAATGCAGTCATTATTTGTGACACCGAAAATAAATGATATTGTTCCAACAGTGCACGTTATTATTAAACAGCTATCCATATGCATGCTTATATATTCTGATTTCATATCCAATTATGCATGCCACTTTGCTTGCTGCAAAGACCATTTATATATTGCTGAGATGCTTATCTTTGAATATGGACATGATTGTATCTTGTCAATTTGATGCACACCTCATTATTGCAATTTGCTACCGTATCTTGTCAATTTGATGACACACTGTCCAACATTTTGATCATGCACTAATGTCCAGCCCACTGCTATCTATATTCGTGTAAACCCTGGCATACAAGGTATGCATGAAGCCTCATCAGCCATCGCAAAATGCACTATTTTTGGTTGGTAATTTGACATGTTCTGTATCGCTGGGTTGCTGTGAGACGGATTTTTTTTTTTCAAAATGCACCCCTGTATCCATGAAAGCAAAGAATTCCAACCTATAGCTGCTTGTTTCTTCCAATGCCAATTTGGGATGCTTGCTTCTTCACATCTTCAGTCTCATTTCAAGATGATTGCTGGTGGGGTGTCTATACCTTAATTGATATATAGAAAGAACAAGTTCTTTGTATTAATTAATTAACTTAACCATGTGTATCAAGTGTGAACAACATTTTTTTCTTGCACTTCTGCTGATTTGGACTGAATAATTTGTTGACAAATTCCTAAGTCTGCAGCCAGTTCGTGCACCTGAGTATATCCTGTCTATGGGGTTTGTTGCAACACAATTCCAATCTATTGTTACTTAATAATAGTTTTGCTCTTATGTAATGTGTCTAGGCTGTCTTTAACTTGCATATACTAATAAACTCTTAGCTCTTATGCAGCTTGCAATATGCATGCTCTTACGCAGATTGTCAAATGAAAAGACTCCAGCTTGATAACAGCAATGAAGCTTCTTCTGGTGACATTACCAACACAGGTAACAATGCATTTCTGGGGACTTCTCTGGGCTGCTTCTACATACATCCAATGATTACTCTAACTTCATTTAATGTTTTGTAAATGGATCGAGCTTCCCAGTTCAACTGTAGTCTGTGCAATCATTTGGCAATGCTGATGTTATTAATGGCAAATATAGTCTGAATTTGATGGTACAATCCTGATGTTTATTAACAGGGATTTGCAATTCCAACATTTTCTTGACAAGAAAAAAATATCCAGTATCATGTCTGAAACAAGATTGTTTGGATTTATTGCGATGTGCCATTCTGAAATTTTGATACATCTGAAATTGCTTAGGTTTTTCTCATCATCAAATTATTTATTTCAGTATTATCTACAGATGTGGAGAGCGAGGGGAAGAATGTGGAACGCCATCAGGGAGGTTGCCAAGTGAAATGACATGGCATCTGCAAAGGTGCGACTAGTTTAATCTTACATGTTTTATTTCAGTTCATCAGCTCCTAACACTTATCTCATTTAGTGTGTACCTGCACTTCTATATGCTTAGTCCTTCACATGTCACAAATCTGCTGGAGAGGTTTCGCTTCTGAAACAGAATTATTTTGTGCAGCAAGTTAGACGCTAGGACTGCTTGCTGGAGATTGCACGTGCTGGAGTTGCTTGCTCGCTGGAGATCTGCCATTCTGGAGCCTGGAGTTGCTTGCTTGCCGGAGATCGCGTGCAGACTTAACAGAGTTTCGTGCACAAATATTCGTTGGTCAATCTGAAACAATCCTTTTCTGTACATAAAAGCAATCAGCCGTATGAGGGGCACAAGAACATGGATTACAAACGGAATTAGTTTGCTTTCGATCACAAATACTCATATTTTTACAACATCGATGAATGAATAGAGCATGTGCTTGCAATATTTGTGTTTCGGTGACTTCATTTTTTTTAGAAAAATGAAGAACGTTGGTAGCTACCTGGTAATATATGTACCTAATCGGCTACCGACGTATTGAACGCTACGGGTGAGAAACCATCACATGCCATCAGCTTTTAATTTAAATTAGCGTCCAGCTGGTACTAATTATTCCGTATTCCGCAAGAGGAATTCCCCCTCCGTCGCACATCCCGGATAAAACACGTCTCCATGAAAACCCCAGAAGAAAAAAGAATCCCACACCCAGACTTGTAAACACGTCTCCATGAGTTCCTCGAGTCACGAAATTGTCCGTGTGTGTGTGTATATATATATATAATATCTCGGTGCTCGTGGAAAATGATAATATAATAATTTCAAATATTTGATGAAAAAGTTAGTCACCTCACAAGGTAGAATTCCCTGAAGGCAGGCATCACACCTCCTCGCAACTCATCACCGTCCTTCAAGCATAAGGCATGGTCCATATCTTGCAATCCCGAAACTTTGAAATACATTTCAAAATCAGAAAAGATTTCGAAGGAAGACCAAGGGAATAATTGTGGGCAATTAGATATATAGGAAGAAACCAATAAATAATGGAGCAGGTTGACCAAGGTGATACATATGGAATTCACAATACAATTTGAATCTTGTCTGCATTTTTACACAATTGTTTGAATCATGTATTGAGCTCTAGCTGCAATCTCATACTATGTCCTAGCTCCCACGCATGCGCAAAAAGGGAAGGGACTATATATAGACATAAACAAAACACATGCAAAGGCCGGGGAATTGAATACAATAAATTAAATGCACAAGCTAAGGGAAGTGATCAAGACAATACAAGCCAAACAACAGTAATACTAGTAGGTACTATATGGTAGCTGTCTGAAATTAAATTAAATTAAATACAAGGAAAATATATCATGCATGATGCATCCTGCTGCTGGTCTGGCTATCTAGCTAGCTAGGATGCATGGCTAATCAGCGATGGTGTCCCTGCTTTGCCCATGCTGCAGCAGCCATAAGTGAGCAGGCGCGCTGCACCTCCTCCCTCACCATCTGCCGCACCGCCGCTATTAGCTGCGCGTTTCCTTCCTGATGATGATGAGGCAGGGCCAGTGGCGGCGATGGCTGCAGGTCTGCAGCTTTCATTTTCATCATCATGCCTCCAGGCGGCTCTGCTGGTAGCAGTGCCTGCTTGGCCGCCGCAACGACCTCATCAGCAGCAGCGGCTTGATCTGGATCTGCTGGTGGCAGTGGTGGGCCCAGGCTCAGGGACAGAGATGTGGGAGGCTCAGCGGCGGCAGTCCCATGCAGCAGATCAGTGCTGTTGTTGTTGGGGTTGGGCCCTGCTAATCCCATCATCATGCACTGTTGTTGATCTGCCACCGGAGGCGGCTGATTCTCAGCAGATTGCTGTTGCAGCAGGTTGATGCGGCGCGGCGGCTGGGGGCCTGCAGCAGCAGCAGCACCACGGGAGGTTGATGCCGCCGCTGCAGCTGCCGCCGCCGCCCGACGCCTGCACCTGCGTAGGTTGGAGTTCCAGTGGTTCTTGATGGAGTTGTCGGTGCGGCCAGGGAGGAGGCGCGCGATGGTGGCCCACTTGTTGCCATAGCGAGCGTGGGCGGCGAGGATGAGCGCGTCCTCGCGCGGCGTGAAGGGGCGGTGGTGCACGTCGGGGCTGAGCTGGTTGCACCAACGGAGACGGCAGGACTTGCCGGAGCGACCAGGGATGGCGGCGCTGATGAGGCTCCAGCGATGGGGGCCGTGCTGCTCCACCAGGCTGGTCAGCAAGGTGTCCTCCTCGGGGCTCCACGACCCCTTCTTCATCATCATCCTCGTTGGCGGCGTTGCTACGGCTACCACCACCGGCTGATCATTAGCAGCATTAGCTTCTTCATCCGGCCGCCGCTCCATATATATCCGATCCTGGCCAGAATGAACGAAACTGCACTGCACTGCACGGCACTGCGCACGTTCAATTCATCGTATATGTAGTGTTACGTGCGCGCAACCGATCAAGCTAGCAGGCAGTTGGTTTGGTTGTACATGCTGCATGCAATGTGTGCCAGTCATGCCATGTCATCATGCATGTTGTTCGTCCCATGGTTCGTTGCATGCGCTTTTGAAACGACCCTTTTCACTTTGTTTGTTGAATGGAATGGATCCATCCTTAACTTACCTTGTACGAGTTTGCAAACATGCATGGTGATCGATCGACTAGCTACCAGGCCGACGACCATGCGGGCATCAAGAGACGCCAGCCAGGGAATTTAATTTGGACATACCTGCTACACGTACGTACACAGCTGGGGGCCCGGGCTCGCAGACGTGGACGGGTAGCCATGCAAAACATGCTGCTATCAGCTGTGTCCAGTCTAGACCATGCATGCTGCCAAGCATCCAGCCTCTCTAGCCTTTTTGTTGTCGGGATCGACCCACCGATCGCAAGAAAACCAAAACAGCTTCCATGTACATGCGGCGACAGCAACAAATTAAAGGTTAAAGCATATATACCACATCGCATTGCACTGCACTGCAGCGCCAAGTTAGTTAGAATCCAACCCCGCTTGTTAATTCATTCCTAGCTACATATTTATTATTTAAGTTACTGGTATTTAAAATACAGGGTGAGAAAACTGGTCTAAGTCTAAGGATGCATGGTGTGCTCAATGCAAGTGACAACAAAAATTGCACCCCAATGAAGTGACACCAAAGAAGTATGACAATTGTTCAAGTGATGGCAAGGGTCAAGTGCTTGATATTGTGGCTCTTTTTTTTGAGTGAGTATACAAGAGGGATGCAATGTTGATAGCTTTATCTGTATCTGGATGCGTGCTCAAAATGATCTAATTAACCAAGTGCTAACAAGAAAAACACTTCACGCAATGGGTAGTCTTGGATCTTATCATCAATTGGAATGGGTAGTCTCTGAACGAGCTTTACGTGGAATCCATGGTCGTCGAAATCGGGTATCCAAGTAGAATGTCATGGTTGTTTTCGCTGGGATGTTCCGAATCTATCGGAGGTTTCGGCCCTACCAGAAGCTCCAGGGGTTCCTCCAGACATTGCTATCCATGCATCTCTTTGGTTGGAGTGGCCCATATGCTCCGGGTGTAGCCCGAGGTTCCGTGAGTCAGATTAGGTTCTGAGTCTCAGGAGGATCTTCGAGGTTGGCTCTTTGTGCTAGCAGGATGTTCCGGTTCAGAGCGAAACTTCCAGGATCTATTGTTTTAACTAAGTTTTGAACGTTTTAGTGTTGGAGGTTGGAACCTGCAGCTAGGGATGTAATATCTGGGGTCCACCATAATCGTCCACAAACCCCTTTTCTATTTGTAGCCGCTGCGCACACGAACTCTCATGCATACACAACCCGAAGTTGCTCTCACCTTCTAGATTTGCGTGAGTCTTGAGAAGAAAAGTGAGGCGGGTGAGAGATTGAAACATTGAGTAAACAACACTCAATCCTTAAGTACTCGAGATCATTGCAAGAAATCTTCACATCATTTGTTGCTCTTGGGAATTCAATATCTTTGTATGATGAGATTTTGACATGCCATGATATTGTATAGTCTATTTAGAATTGAAATGCATGTTATGGACTGTAAAAGAACACTTGGGACTGGTTGAGTATGTGTTGCTTAACAATTGATTAGTACATATCATGATTATTAATGGACATGGGCTTCTATATGCATAGAAGTCACGTGCCATAAAATAACTATATGGGCCGTGATTTTCTAAGTTGAGCTAAAGTTCACTGTGGCCCATTATTTTTTCCAGCACGGGGGTTCTCCCCTGATTTCATTACTTGCAAGAAACGAAATTACAGCATTCAGAGTTTAGGAGTCACAGCGATACGAAAAAGGAACCAAAACAGTACTCGCAGCCTAGAACATCCACCAGCGACAGAAACGACAGACAGAACTAGTCTAAGCCAGCAGGCCAAACGCCAAAAGACAGCCCCCTCCTCTCTCTCTCTCTCTCTCAGCTGAACAGATTCTAAAAACTAACTGCTAGGCACAGAAAGACTCCAACTCTGAGACTCGAAGTTTCCATCGTCCGGAGCTCCCCAACGCATCATTGAAGCAGGACCATCCCAATGTCTCCTGGAGGCGCCTCCCGCGGATGCATGCTCAGCGCGATCCCCCGAAGAAGTTCCGCGCCCTCTTCCAGCTCCGCCCTGTCTCCTTCAGCTTGGAGTTCTGCCCAAAAAGAGATGAAAGATGAAGCAATGTCTATCGGGGATCTTACTTTTTTATCTTCAATGCACACGTTATTCCTAGTTCTCCATAGAGCCCAGCAAATCCCAGCTAGTCCCACCATATGGTACTTGCCTGCCATAGGCATAATTTTTTTCACCCAAACCCAAAATTGCTCAAACGTGGTGGGCCTGCAGTCAGCCCCCACCACCATGGCCACCATACTCCAGACGTATTTTGCCATAGAGCATTCAAAGAACAGATGCGTTATGCTCTCGTCGCAGGAGCAGAACATACATTTCTCATCTCCCGACCAACCTCTTCTCAGGAGGTTGTCTTTGGTTAAAATCGCGTTCTGGAAGACAAGCCACATGAACAGTTTGATTTTTAATGGGATCTTGGCTCTCCAGATTCTCTTATTAGGCTCATTGCTTTCATCACTGAAGAGATGTTTATAGGTAGACTTCACCGAGAAGCTCCCTGATTTTTCCCAATTCCACTTTGGTCTATCGTCCTCTCTTCCAATGGCAAAGGAGTTTATCATGTCTAGCAGCCTTCTTAGCTGGTTTTGTTTCCTTTCATCCAGCCAACGCCTGAAAGACAATCTCCAACCTCTCTGAGCCATCCCAGCCACCGAAAGGGAGTTCTCATTACATATTTCAAACAGTTCGGGGAATTTATCTTGAAGGGAACAGGCACCACACCAAGTGTCTCTCCAGAAATCAGTCATCTTTCCATTCCCTACCACCATCACCCTCCCTTGCAGATAAATCTCTCTAACTTTGAGGAGATCATTCCAAACCGGGGAATTTGTCGGTTTCACCTTCAGTTGGGACA
Organism: Panicum hallii; assembly: GCF_002211085.1. NCBI lineage: Eukaryota > Viridiplantae > Streptophyta > Magnoliopsida > Poales > Poaceae > Panicum > Panicum hallii. The sequence goes on along the minus strand of NC_038044.1, from coordinate 64,460,117 downwards.
CACAATGTTCTTTAATGTATTTTTTCCTCACAATCTCTTGCCAGAGTCCTTCCCCCATCTCAATTTCCCACAACCATTTACAAAGAAGACTCCAGTTCATCTTCCTTAGATCTTGAATTCCTACACCCCCCCCTTTTTTTTTGGTTTGGCAATCTTGCACCACTTAGTCAAGTAGTATTTTCTCTTTATATTCCCTCCCTGCCAAAAGAATCTTTTTCTGGTACTATCCATTCTTTTGTGAATAGTTTTTGGCAGTAGGTACATTGACATGAAGTAAGTGGGTAAGCTGCTCAGACAAGCTTGGATCAAAGTTGCCCTTCCTCCAATAGACATAGCACTCCCCTTCCAGCCATCAAGCCTCTTTAGCATTTTTTCGTCCAGGATCAGCCAATCTTTAACATGGAGTCTGGATCCTGAGACAGGTACCCCCCAAATATTTGATTGGCCAAGAGCCAGTGGCACAGTTGAACATGTTCGAGTAAGCCAAAGCCTTTGATTCATCCTCAGAAACCATTATCACCTCACTTTTGTTAAAGTTTATTTTGAGACCTGACATGTTTTCAAACAGGTATAGCAACAGCTTCATATTTCTAGCCCCTTCTACCTCATCTTGTAGGCAAAGTATGGTGTCATCTGCGTACTGTAGGATTGCCACCCCATTATCAATATATTCCTCTGAGCTAGGGAAATCATCTTAGCCAACGCATCAGCAGCAATATTGAACAATAGGGCTCCTTGTCTTACCCCTTTCCCACATTGGAAATAGCTCCCCATTTTGTCATTCCCTTTGACACTGAGGGTCCCACTTGTCATGACTTGCCAAATCCAATCACACCATTTGCTATCAAATCCTCTCTGTCTAAGGCACTCCAAAAGGAATTTCCAGCTTATTTTGTCATAAGCTTTTTCGAAATCGAGCTTTAGGATCAGACCGTCTTTATGTTTTACTCTTGTGTCATGGAGGATTTCATGCAGACTCATGTCATGACACCATCCATTATGTTTCTACCTTTGATAAAAGCATTCTGAGCCTTATTTATAATTCTGTCCATGCAACCCTCCATTCTCATCAGCAGTGTCTTTGTGAATATTTTGTATACAACATTGAGTAGGCAAATCGGTCTGTACATCTGAATTTGGTTGGCTTCCTCTGTTTTTGGAATCAAGGTTATGGTCCCGTAATTAAGCCTACCAATGTCAAGCTTAAGATCATAGAAATCATTGAATAAAGCCAAGATATCCTCTTTTATCACTGACCAGCAGGCTTGAAAAAATTCTATTGGCATGTGATCAGGGCCAGGTGTTGTATTTGTTTCCATAGAGAACACCACATTTTTAATCTCTTCCACAGAGAAAGTTTTAATCAATTCTATGTTATCAGCTGCAGTAACTTTCTCTTCTTCATGCCTACTCCCAGGTTCCAAAGAAAGGCTTGGGCCAACTGAAGGCCCAAACAAATTTTTTGTAGTATTGAGTTGCATGCTCGAGGATTTCTTTGTCACCTTCAATGGATGAGCCGTTGTGCATCAACTGAATATAGTGTTCTTCCTTTTCCTTCCATTTGCGACTCTATGAAAAAAGTTTGTATTGTTGTCACCCTCAATCAACCATTTGGAGTTTGACCTTTTATGCCAGTACAACTCTTCTTCCTTAAGAAGTCTGAGAAACGCAGTTTGGATGAAAGTTTTCCTTTCCAGAATATCACTAGGACGAATTTGGGCCTCCTCCATTTTTTCAATCTTGAGCAGTTCCTCTTGCAGAATTCTTTTGTATTTTTTGGTATGCCCTCTCAGGCTCTGTCCCCAACCTTTTAGGAATTTTTTCACTCTTTTCAGCTTAATATTCCACACATCAACGGCCCCTTCAGCTCTTATCCTCTTTGCACCAGATTTCAGAGGTTTTGGGAGGAAGTCACTATGTTTAGTCCAAGATGTTTCAAAAACAAAAGGTCTAGATACCTGGGTAGTTTCTTGTTCAGAGCACAATATCAGAGGATTGTGATCTGACATAAGTCTGGGGATTTTTCTCAAGTTTGTCAAAGGAAACTGAGATTCCCAGTCATCACTCATCAAAACCCTGTCTAGTCTTTCTAGGGTGGGGATCATCCTGATTATTGCTCCATGTAAAGTCACCTCCATTCAAAGTCAGATCTCTCAGCTCATATGTGTTGATAATATAATTGAACATGTCAGTAAATTTGTTGCCATGGAAGTTTTTATTTTTTCTGAACTGTATCTCAGTATATTGAAGTCACCTCCCACAATCATTGAATATTGTCTTTTCAGACAGATTTGAGACAACTCAGTCAGGAATAGTTCTTTTTTATCATCTTGTGCTGGCCCATATACAGTGGCCAACACTAGTTTTTTTCTGCAATTTTTTGTCCATCACATTGGCCACAATAGAGAAACTACCAGTTTCAAAATTTATCACCTCCAGCCTTTCATTTTTAACACCACAAAGCATCCCACCAGATCTGCCATTGGCTGGGAGCCAGTGCCAGGAGAAGGCCTTACCCGGGTCAACTTCTCTAAAAAACTTATCAATGTATTTTCTCTTGATAGTCTCTTGAAGGCCAATAAAATCAGCATGATAATCAAACATGAGCTCTTTTAGAAATGTACTCATACCCTTTTTCGAAACACCCCTACAATTCCAAATTATCCCTATCATTTTATTTGACTTTGGTGTTTTTGGCCCTTTTCTGAGATTATACCTAGAGCAAATCTGAGGTATATCTCCATCTGTCATATCCACCCCATCAAGAGGTTGGGGGATACTGTTTGACACTTTCTCTTAACAACGGGACTTTTCTTTTTCTTATTTTTTTTCTTGTTGTCACCAGCTGGAAACCCTCATCTTCAGAGGTGTCAGAGTGCCACTCAATCATTTTAACCTCCTCAAAGGGGAGTGTATCATGAGTAATAGGTTCTTTCTCATTTTTCAATTTCTCATTCCTCTCTTGTAAATTATCTCTAGCTAGTTCAATATCTTTCAGCACATCAATTTGTTCCAGTTCAATATTAGCAGTGTTAACCCCCATTTTGTTAGCTCTAATCATTAATTCTTTATTCCCAAGAACTGCAAAGGAATTCTGGGAAGGGAGTGAGTTACCTTCAAGGTTCTTCTTGGACTTGATTGCTTCAGCTTTGACTGCGGCTTTCACATGCTGCATCCCTTGTTCCTTAAGTCTGGAGCTGTCTTTTTGGTTGAGCCATCACTTCATCCACTGACTTAGAAGTGTTGGAGTATTGTGGCCCATGGAGGCCCATGACATGTACATTACCTATATACCCAATTAGGATTTTGGAATAAACTGAGACACTTACTCTTACATGGTATAGAGCCTAGTCTCCTCCTCCTCCCCTCCAGCCCGCCGCCGTTGCCGCCGCCGCCGGCCACCATGGCCGGCCGCCAGCCGCCGGCCCCTCCTCCTCCTCCCCTCTCCTCCTTCCCTCCCCTCTCCTCTTCCTCCCCCTCCTCTGCTACTGCTCGCGCCGCTGCAGGCGCCTGGGCCGCCGGGCTGGTCCTCGAGGTGGGAGCGGGCGATGGGCCGGCCGCGGGCGTCGCTGCGGGAGCCGCGGGCGCCGCGGCTCCTCTGCTCCAGGAGCCGCCGGGCGCCGCCGCCGCGGCCGCCGCGTCCCCTCTGCTCCGGGCCCCTGCCGCCCTGGGCCCCCTGCTGCCCGACGCCGCCCCTGCCGCAGCTGCTGCTGGCACGGGCGCCGGGGCTGCGGGACCCCAGCCGCGCGCCACCGTCGATCCGGCCACCCTGCGGGCTGCTGCGCAGCTGCTGCAGGCCGCGGGCGCCGATCCGGCCGCCCTACAAGCCGCTGTGCGGCTGCTGCCGGCCGCGGACGCCGATCCCGCAGCCGCCGCCGTCGCACGTTCTGGCCTCGGGATGGCGCCCGAGGATGGGCCACTCTCCGGCGCCGCTTTCCGTGGACAGCAGGCCGACGCCGCTCTCGCCGCGGCCCTCCTCGCCGCCAAGTCGGAGGCTTCGGCGGCCCAGGAGCGGGTCCGTGCGGCAGCCCTCGCCTGGGAACACGAGCGCGCCACGGCCGACGCCCTCGCTCTCCGGGTTGCCGAGGCGGAGCGCTACCTCCGCATCTCCTCCGGCCAGCCCGTCGACCCTGAGCCCGGCACCTCCTCCTCCTTCCAGGCCCCGCCCGCTGGATCTGGAGCCCGGTACGATCTGACCGAACCCATGGTCGCCCAGCTCCACCTCTAGGCTGCCGGCGTCCAGAACATCAGGGCCCTGGTCTCCGTCCTCCTCGACCCCGCGTCCTCCTCCTACGGCCGCTGGCCGGACCAGGTCCTCCTCACCCTCCGCCGCTACGCCCTCGACGACCACGTCCTCGTCGACTCGCCGATCGAGGCGCGGGACATGGCGTGGCTGCGTCTCGACAGCGTCGCCTTGTCCTGGATCTTCGGGACCATTTCCCTAGATCTTCAGGACCTCGTCAGGACCCCCGGCGGCACTGCGCGGCAGGCTTGGGTGGCGCTCGAGGGGCAGTTCCTCGGCAACGCCGAGTACTGCGCCCTCCAGCTCGACGCCACTTTCCGCACCTTCGTCCAGGGGGACCTCTCCGTCGGTGAGTACTGCCGGCGGATGAAGCGCATGGCTGATGCTCTTCACGACCTCGGGGATCCGGTGTCCGATCGGGTCTTGGTGCTCAATGTCCTACGGGGCCTGAGTAGCACCTACGACCACCTGAAAGTGTTGGATCACCCGCCAGAGGCCCTTTCCCACCTTCCTACAGGTCCGGGACGACCTCGCCCTTGAGGAGATCAACAGGGGCCTCGCGCCCGGAACCTCCTCACCCAGCCCCGCCGCACTCATTGCTGCTCCACCGGCCTCCTCCGCTGCTCCTGCCACCTCCCTCCTTGGGGCTGCTCCCGCCGGGCAGACCGGAGGAGGGGGGGGCGTGGACGTCGCCGGCGACGGGGTGGTGGTGGTGGCACTGGTGGCCCTGCTCCTGGGGATTCTGGTATCGGTGGGGGCCGTCGGGGCGCGCCGACCTCGGCTCCCGCTCCTGCCCCTGCCCCTGGAGGTACGCCCTGGCCATCCTTCAGTAACCCCTGGTCAGGGCGCATCTCGATGTGGCCGTTCCAGGGTCCGGCAGGGGGGCTTCGTCCTCAGCTCCATCCGGCGGCCATGTTCACTGGTGCTGCACCATTCTTCGCGCCGTCCTGGACCTCGCCCGCTCAGCCTAGCCAGCAGCTGACCTGGCCTGGAGGGTGGGACTAGGCCGCTCTGGCGCAGTCCTTTAGCACCATGGGACTGACACCGCCGGCCGGCATTGAGTGGATTGCCGACTCGGGTGCCTCGTTCCACACCACTCCTGATGCCGGTATCCTCTCTTCTGTCCGACCCCCACACCCCTCTTGTCCTTCTTCTATCATGGTTGGTGATAGGTCTTGCCTTCCTGTCACCGCCGTGGGTTCTGCTCCTCATCTTCCTAATATTCTTGTTGCCCCTCGAATGGTTCACAACCTTCTTTCACATTTGCCAGTTTACTGCTGACAACTCCTGTTCTATCGAATTTGACTCCTCTGGTCTTACTGTGAAGGATTCGGCTTCCCGGCGTCCACTTCTCCGATGTGACAGTCCGGGGCCCCTTTACACCCTTCGGCTTCCTGCTTCCACTGCCTCGCCTTCGGCTTCTCTGTCCGCTGCTTTTGCCGTGACACCTTCTTCCACCACCTGGCACCGCCGGCTTGGTCACCCCGGCCGCGACGTTTTGGCTCAGCTCAGCCGTAGTACCGATGCTCCTTGTACTAAGGCTCCTGCTGAGCACCTCTGTCATGCGTGCCAGTTAGGTCATCATGTTAGACTTCCGTTTTCTTCTTCCTCTTCGCATGCTGCGCATGCTTTTGATCTGATTCACTATGACCTGTGGACATCTCCTGTACTCAGCATGTCTGGTTATAAATATTATCTGGTCATTGTTGATGATTTTTCTCATTACTCTTGGACTTTTCCTTTGCGTGCCAAGTCTGAGACCTTCCCCACCCTCCTCCACTTCTTTGCCTGGGTGTCCACTCAGTTCGGCCTCACTGTTAAGGCCGTCCAGTGTGACAACGGGCGGGAGTTCGATAACTCCACCTCCCGGTCCTTCTTCCTGTCTCAGGGTGTTCAGCTGCATATGTCTTATCCGTATACCTCCCCTCAGAACGGCAAGGCTGAGAGGATGATTCGCACGACGAACGACGTCGTGCGCACCCTTATGATCCAGGCCTCTCTGCCCCCACGCTTCTGGGCTGAGAGCCTCCACACTGCCACCTACCTGCTTAACCGTCTCCCGTCCACTGCTTCTCCTGCTCCCACTCCACACCACGCTCTCTTCGGTACCCCTCCTCACTACGACCACCTTCGGGTGTTCGGGTGTGCGTGTTACCCTAACACCTCCGCCACCGCTTCTCACAAGCTGGCGCCCCGCTCGACTCGTTGTGTGTTCCTCGGGTACTCCCCTGACCACAAGGGGTACCGATGCCTTGACCTCACCTCTCGCCGCGTTCTGATCTCCCGACACGTCGTCTTTGACGAGTCGGATTTCCCCTACTCTACCTCCTCTACACCTTCTCCTGACCCTGAGCTGGAGACTCTGTTTCCGACTGACCCGGTGGTTCAGCCACCGTTACCTGTCTGTCCTTTCCCTGCAGGTTTCCCTGGCACGCCGGCACCATCTCCGGTGATCCCTGCTGCGTCGAGCGCGGCCCCGGTGCCCGCGGTCGCGCCACGCGAGGTCCCCGGACCTCCGGTCGTGCCGCGCGCGGCCCCGGTGCCTTCCCGTACTCCTGCGCGGTACGCCCAGCCGGTGCAGGTGTACCGGCGTCGCTCGGCGCCGGCCCCGCCACCACAGCGGTACGCTGAGCCGGTGCAGGTGTACCGGCGTCGTTCGGCGCCGCCTCTGGCGCCGCCTCCTGCTCCGGAGGCTCCTGCGACGCCGCCGCCGCTGCCTCCTCCGGCTCCCTCTCGGGCCGAGCCGGAGCTATACCACCCGCCAGTCATCCATCGGAATCCTCGGCATCTCCATCCCATGGTGACTCGGCGGATGGTGTCTTAGGCCGCGACTTCTCTCCGCCGCCGAGGGAGAGCCGCGGGTCTCTCCGATACCCTCCTCTGTCCGCGACGCCTTGGCGGATCCTCACTGGCGTCGCGCGATGGAAGAGGAGTACGCGGCTCTTCTTGCCAACCAGACGTGGGACCTCGTGCCGCGTCCGTCTGGTTGCAATGTGGTGACTGGCAAGTGGATCTGGACGCATAAGCGTCGGGCTGATGACACCCTGGAGCGCTACAAGGCTCGCTGGGTTCTCCGGGGGTTCACTGAAGCGTCCCCCCCATCAGGGAAGACTTAAAAGTGTTGCTTTATCAGTCCCAGGAGGCTGATAACACTTTTATTACATCAGATGGTACATCACCGTACAACTCTACGCGGTAATGGGCAGTGAAGCGCCACTATCGCGAGGATTACAACCAGAACCCACACAACTACACTAGCTACGAACAAAGGATCATCAGAGTCTTGCGCCATGCGGAATCCAACGGTGGCCTCAACCACAGGCAAGACTGGGTGCAGGACGAAACCCTACTCGTTGTCTTCGGGGACGTAGTCTGGGTCTTCCACTGTAAAAGTAAGAATGGGGTGAGTACGAACGTACTCAGCAAGTCCAATCACACCCACGGAAGGGGGTATAATAGAATTTAATGCACAGGATAATCCAAGGATAAGGTTACGGTTCATTTGCGGAAAACACAGTTATATGCAGGGGTTCGTTTTAAAAGCACTTTTCAAAACAGGTTTTCTTATACCAAGGAGCACACAGTGTTGATCCACACAGGATCCAAGTTTGAAAATGCTACCGGACTCCCCGTCCGCCGTAGCACACGGCACAACTGCCGGACACTTTCCAAACAACTCACACCAGCCCATCCATTCCCAGAGAGAAACACTAGTTATGTGACCACACCATAACTTGCCCAGTACCGTGGGCACGGCTATTCGAATAGATTTTTAACTCTGCAGAGGTGTGCAACTTTACCCACAGGTGGGGTACCACAGCACGAACACCTTAGTGCCGGTGCAGATCCCATCGAAGCCCTTACCCACCTTAGCTAGACCTGACTAGCCACCACGGGATTTATCAAGGGGTCATTCGACCTACCACCGAGGTTTAACCGGGGCATAAGTCACACAGAGCTTATCCCGTCTCCTTGATCACCCGTTGCTCCCAGCTCTCCTGATGGCTATCAGACTAACTAGTGGGGTTAGGCCAAGCCGTTGCCCATACAACGGTCAAGTGGTTTGCACGACAGGAAGTTAGGTGAGACGACACATCAACTCGGTCCTTAGGGGTGACAAGATGGATATCTCCCCTCCACGCTCAACCACACAGGTACGAGCACACCAACGGCAATTCACACAGAAATGCCATCCATCCCGTCCGACTCGTTTCTCAAATCCACATTTTACCCTTTCCCACACACACGCATTTTCTTTGTATAATCAGGTGGTCAAGGTATGGTTGTCACAACAAGTGTGGCTATCCTACCATGGTTACGACACGCAAAACCATGAAGTTTTATAAAACAGGCCATCGGATTGTGTTTATAAAAACTAGGACAAAAACATGCATCAAAGGGCGGAATTGAACTTGCCATCGTCAAACCCTTGCGGGAAGTCCTGATCGAAGCACTGTCTTTCGGGTTCGGGGTCGCAGTACTGGTCCTCAGTTGCTTGGTCGCGGTCGGGAACCTCGTCGTTCACTCCGTGTCCTACGACGCAAACAAACAGACACACAATCAAGCGAAAGAACTAAAAGCTTTTATCGTTGGGCTTGAATCGGGAATAATTTAGTTACGGAGTTAGGGGTGGTATCTCTGGGTGGTTTCTTGATGGCATGGCTAAAACTATACTATAAAAGGTGTGGTAAAGTTTCGGGTCGATCGGAGGTCGTTTCGCGCATAAAATGACGCACTAAAGGTGGTTTCAGGGCTTAAACGGGGGTCCAGGGGCTCATTCGCGATTATCTGAAATGGGTAGGGGCCTAATTGCAAAACCCAGCGATACCCAGGGCATGCTAGAGGGGGTCGGGCATTGTTGGGTTTTTATGTAATGGAGGGATTCAATTCGAAATAATAGAATGGGCAGGGTTTCTTTTGCGAAAGGGGGCTATTAGAGAGGGGGGGTCCTTATTTAGAAAAGAGAGCAAGGGCAGGGGGTTATCGGGCATTTTGCCCATTCTTCCTCCTCTCCCGTTGACAGGAAACAGGGGAGGGAGGGGGAGGTCCGGCGGCGGGAATCCCGGCCGGCCCGGGGCCTGGCGGCGGTCGGGGCGGGGGGGAAAAGAAGGAGGGAGGCGAGGGGGTCCTATTCCCCTCCTCACCTCGGCTTGGGACGCAGCGAGGAGGCGGGACCGTGGTGAGGGGCGGCGGCCGGTGGTGGCACGCGCGGCGGCGGCGCTCGGGACAGGGGGAAGAGGGTAGGGGCGGCGGTGGTGGTTGTGGTGGTGAAGTGCGGCGCCGGGGGGGGGGGTATTTATAGGGGAGAGGGTGGTGAGGCGGAGGCCCTCGGGGGTGGCGGCCGGCGGGCTGCACGGGGCGCCATTAATGGTGCCCCGGCGGCTTGCGGTCGTCGCCGTGCGGCGTGGCCTCCGAGGGCTGGGCGCTGTGCGGCCACAGCGGCCAGGAGGGGACGGCGCGCGCGGTCGGGCAGGGCGCCAGCGACGGGCGGCGCGGCACGCGCTCGTGCGCGCGCGGGCGGCGCGGCGAGGTGCGGGCCTGGGCAGGGCGTGCGGGCCACGGGCGGCGCGGCGAGGTGCGTGGCCTGGGGCACGCGGAGCACGCGGGGCGGGCGCGTGCGCGCGGCACGGCCGGGGCGGTGCAGGCGCTCGGCCTGGGCGGCGTGCGGGCGTGCGGCAGGGGAAGCCAGGGAGGGAAGAGAAAGAGGGAAGGAGAGGGAAAAAGAAAGAAGGGAGGAGAAAGAAGAAAAGGGGAAAGAGAAAAGAAAAAGAGAGAAAAGAAATGGAAGAAAGGAAAGGAGAGAAGGAGAGAGAGAGAGAGAGAGAGAGAGACGTGTCGGCGCCGGTCGCGGCGGCGACCGCGGCCGGTCGGCCACGCGCGCGGGATTCGCGCGAGGAGAGGGAAAAGGAAAAGGAGTCGCGCCGGCGCTAATCGCGGCGGGCGATCGCGCGTGAGTGACAGGCCAACGAGCGAAGCGGAACGGGATAGTGACCCCATTAGGTTTTAGGGTTTTGGCGTCGAACCGTCTCTACGAGTTACTCTGACGTGTGAGCGGAGCGGCGGTCAGGCTCGCGTCGGCCGTCGGCGTGGCGATGAAACGGAGGGAGTCAGGGTTTTGTGGCGGATGAATTTTCGGTCAGGGCACCTTAGCGCGTAGTTTAAATTCGAAATTTTCGGGGCGTCACATTCACCCAGCGGCCTGGTGTGGACTATGATGAGACTTTCAGCCCAGTCGTGAAGCCTGCTACGGTGCGCCCTGTCCTGTCGCTTGCGCTCTCGCGCTCTTGGCCTGTGCACCAACTGGACGTGAAGAATGCGTTTCTTCACGGCACTCTGTCAGAGACCGTCTACTGCTCTCAGCCAGCAGGATTTGCGGATTCGAGTCGTCCGGATATGGTCTGCCGGCTCAACAAGTCTCTCTATGGGCTGAAGCAGGCTCCTCGGGCTTGGTACTCTCGGTTCGCCACATTCTTGCTGACATTGGGGTTCACCGAGGCCAAGTCTGACACGTCTCTTTTCGTCTACCGCCGAGGGGATGAGACTTCTTATCTGCTGCTCTACGTTGATGACATTGTTCTCACCGCCTCCAGTCAGCAGCTACTTCAGAGTGTCATCTCCTCTCTGCAGCAGGAGTTTGCTATGAAGGATCTCGGTCAGCTCCACCACTTCTTGGGCGTCACTGTTGAGCCTCGCCCGTCTGGTCTTCTCATGCACCAGCGGCAGTACGCACTCGATATCCTGGAGCGGGCTGGGATGACTGATTGCAAGCCCTGCTCCACTCTTGTCGACACTCAGGCGAAGCTGTCCGCTGATCTGGGTGATCCGGTGGCTGATCCTACTGCCTACCGGAGTCTTTGCAGTACCTCACCTTCACCAGGCCGGACCTCACCTACGCTGTCCAGCAGGTCTGTCTCCACATGCATGATCCCTGGGAGTCACACCTTGCTGCGCTGAAGCGTCTCCTCCGCTACGTCCGTGGCACTGTGGACCTCGGCTTGGTACTTCATCGCTCGTCTTCTGCTGAGCTGGTGGTCTACACCGACGCTGACTGGGCTGGCTGCTCGGACACTCGTCGCTCCACTTCCGGCTACGCCGTCTTCCTGGGCGGTAACCTGGTCTCCTGATCGTCCAAGCGGTAGCCGGTTGTCTCTCGCTCCAGTGCCGAGGCGGAGTACCGGGCTGTCGCTAACGGCGTAGCGGAGGCGTCCTGGCTACGACAGCTCTTGGCGGAGCTCCACAGCCCGCTCGCCAAGAGCACGCTCGTCTACTGCGACAACGTCAGCGCCGTGTATCTCTCCACCAACCCCGTCCAACATCAGCGGACAAAGCACGTGGAGATCGACCTACACTTCGTGCGCGACAGAGTCGCAATCGGCGATGTACGGGTCTTCCACGTCCCGACTACCTCCCAGTTTGCTGACATCTTCACCAAGTGGCTGCCCTCCTCGACCTTCTCGGAGTTTCAATCCAGCCTCAACGTAGCCGGTGGCTAGTTGTGGCTGCGGGGGGGTATTTGCCCTTGTTCTCTCTTCTTATCTAGTCTTGAACACCGCTGCGCCGATTGTTCAGACTGCGGGGGGTGTTGGAGTATTGTGGCCCATGGCCCATGACATATACATTACCTATATACCCAATTAGGATTTTGGAATAAACTGAGACACTTACTCTTACAAGAAGTATCAGCCTCATTTAGTTTCTCACCCTGTTTGGGCACCTCAGTCTCAAGCCCTTCCCTGCACACAGCTTTCTCAACAGTGCTCTTTTCCCAGCCTGCGGGCTTCTCTTTATCTTTCTCTACATCCTCATATCTCTATTTCTTGTGACAGCCCAAAGCAGCCCCCATCATTACTATCCTCCTGGCTTGACCACTCCACTTCGCCCTGTTCAGCAGTTCGACGAAACCGGCTACCGGACCGTACTCAACCGATTGAAACCGTCGTGCTGGGCCGTCACACAGGTCGGTCCCAAACCCGCTCAAAAACCAGACATAACGGGAGACGTTGCCGGTGTGCGGGTTGAGCCCGATAAACCCGCTGAAAGTGTGAAAGGACCTTAGGAGCTCGCAGACAGGCGTGGATAGACTAATCTGAAATTTAAAATATTTTGCAAAGAGTCAGTGACACAGATGCTCACATATTTCGGATATATATTTAAATACTCTAGATTTTGTGTCCGGAGTTTTCAGAGATATTGTCCAGAGAGTTTAGGTACGAAACGATCTAAAAAAATAAAGATACTAATGCTGTAATTTAGATCAAGTAAATTTAGAAAAGCTAGTGGTATGTTTAGAGTGTTTCTCACCGGTTATGTTACCAATAGTTCAAAGTAAGGTGACACGGAGAGGTAAGGATTTATTTTCTGAAGTTCACTCCCAAAGGAGCTACATCTCCGTTGAGAAAGAGTTTAAGAGACGGTGCTCAAGAACCTTTACGCTCCTCCCTAAGGACGAGACCGCTCCAATCCAAGATCACTTACTATGAAATCCTTCGAGAGGATGGCGAGTACAAACTTCATGTGGACTCACAATACGGCCGAGCACTCACAAGCACACCTAGCCGTCCAGAAGCACTTAACTCCAAGAGCAACAAACATCAGTCACCGGCTTGATAAGGATCTAGTGGTCAAAGGATTTGAATAGCAGCTTACTAAGCACAAATCTCTCCTCTTGCCACACTCACACTAATCCTGAATAGAAATTAGTTAAAGATAGAAGGAGGGGTGTGAGATGGCTCTTTCAAGGTGTTTCAGACTGTGCAGCATGAAAATGTGTAAGAGAGCTGACCGTTGAGGGTAGAGATATATTTATACCCCCACTTTAAAAACTAGCTGTTGGAGCAAGAGGTGCCTATTTGCCCGGATACTCCGGATACTGGCGTCTGGACACTCCGTACCTAGAGAAATCTGATGATGACGGTGAACAGATACCCGAAGACTCCGGATATATATCCGGATTCCGAACTCAGAGTCTCCGATTTCACCGGGGACACTCTCAAGAATATCAATGTGATTTTTTAGCTCGCAGGTATGTGTATGAGTTCTGTTTAGCATCTCGATTGTACAGAGTTTCTATACTCAAAAGTAAGTAAATTTTGGCTTTTTATTTTCTTTTTCATTTTCTCTTGAGGGTCGTATTTCATCGTATTTTGCTTATTCAACTTTAGAACTGAAAACATGCTGCATAATGAGGTTAAACATATATGATTACCAAAATCCACTTATGGATCTGGATATCTTTCGAAGTCGATTTAATCATAAAAAAGAGGAGGAGGAGGCAGCGGCGGTGCGGATGCCGCGCGACGGCGTCGCTCAAGGCCTCGAGGTCGAGGCTGTGCTGGCGACCGAGGCAGCGTGGGAGCAGCGGGACGCTATTCCCTCAACATGGACCTGGACTCGCCACAGCTTCTCTCGAAGCAAGGAGCCGATGGGTCGATCTCCACTCCCGATTCGTCTGCACTGAACAAGGTTGCCTTCTATCCCTTCTTTTATCGCTGTTCCCATTCTGCTCCTTTAGTTTTGTGATTGTTGCAGCTTTAAACCCTAGCTTAGATCGACATGAATATTTCGTTCTTGTGGATTAGGATTACATTGCTAAGAAAAGGGATGGTTCCAGGCTACATGTGGATTGGGATTAGATCGACATGAATATTTCATTCTTGGAGGGTAAGAAGAGGCACTGAAACTACAGGCACTGCCGTTTCTGGGCAGATTAGGAAGTACTGGTATCTTCATTAAAAGGATTAGTAGAGAGCAGCACTTGACAGATATAGGCGATGTGGGTATGTCAGGGATGTAGATGTTGCTCCTTACCCTATAATTATACAGTTCTGTTGCTTCAACACTGGAATATGTCCTATCCTCCAGTAGCTTAGTACTCCACCGACAGTGATAAGCATGCATTATGTGAATTCGTACAAGCAGATAGATCAATCTTGAGAAACTACTTGCACTACAATTAAGTTTGCCTATTAATTTACTGCATATGAATTTCATGCCTATATGTTGACCATATACTATCATCAATTCATGCCTATATGATATCAGCATTCTCTATTTCAGGATAACCTAGATGGTGAAGAACAATCTTTACAAGTACCTGCTGCAAATCCCTTTGAAGATAGCAATGACAGAATCAATAGGTTAGTTGCCATGCATAAAAGTTTATCAGAAGCAAATAAGGCATCACTGCTGTCTCAAGTCAAGAAGCGAAAGAGGTCAACTTCAGCAGTTGATGCTTCAAATACTGTACATATAAGCGAAACAGATCAACTTCAGCAGTTAACTAGCTCTCCCACTCTGATCTCTCCAGTTCAGAACAGAAGCAAAAGAGTTGGGTCAAAGAAATCACTTGTTTGGAAGCATTTTGATACAGGATTAAGGGGCCAGGATCCTATTGCAACATGCAAATATTGCAGGCAAGTATATGCTTGCAATAGATCAACTCATGGAACCAGCACCCTATGGCACCATCTAAGGTTCTTATGCTAGCAAGAGCCACTCAAGGGCCAGGACTTGCAAAGGAAGAACCAAGGAACACCGAAACATTCTTTTAGCATCGAAGATTGTCGCAAAGCACTTGCAGAGGTGGTAATAATTGATGAGATGCCTTTTAAATCTGTCGAAGGTGAGGGATTCAAACGATATTCCAAAGTACTGCAACCCAGATTTGAAATCCCTTCTAGAATCACAGTAGCAAGAGATTGTATGCAGCGATATGTTGAAGAAAAACCCAAGTTAAAGAAGATTTTGAATAATCACAGAATCTGCCTAACAACAGATACCTGGACCTCGAAACAAAATTTAAGTTATATGGTTCTCACTGCTCACTGGATTGATGATGACTGGAAGCTGCAAAGACGGATCCTTAATTTTTGTTCAGTAGCAGATCACAAAGGAGAAACTCTTGGGAAAAGGGTTGAAGAATGTTTGTTGGACTAGGGTATTGATCGCATATTCACTATCACGGTTGACAATGCATGTCCTAATGACAAGTTAATTGAATACTAATGGGGTAGCAAAGATTGGAATGGAGTTGTGTTAAAGAACAAATTTCTTCATGTGAGGTGCTGCGTTCATATTGTCAACCTAGTTGTGAAGAGTGGACTGGAAGAACACAATGACTCTGTCGAAAGAATAAGAACAACAGTAAAATTTGTGAGGTCTTTACCTTCAAGGTTGAAGATTTTCAAGAAATGTGCAGAATTGGAAAAGATATCAACCAGAAGTCTTTTGTCCTCAGATCTGGAGACGAGATGGAATGCTACCTACCTTATGTTGGACAATGCAGAAAAGTTCGAGAAGGCTTTTGCAAGACTGGATAAAGTGTGCAGACCTTTCAGAGCTTATTTTGCCAACAAAGATCCTCCCACTGCAGATGATTAGCAAACCGCAAGGCGCATATTCTGTTTCTTGAAACTAATTGAAAAGGTCACAACTCGCCTCTCCGCTTCTTTACATGTAACATCAAGTATAGTTTTTCATGACATAATGTTGATGCGCGCAAAATTAAGTGAATTTGCTGGTGGAGAAGATCCAACATTATCTTCGATGGCGTATCTGATGAAACTAAAATTTGAGAAATATTGGGAAACAGAAGGCAATCTGAACTACTTATTGTTCATTGCTGTCATTTTGGATCTGAGATACAAGCTTAAATATTTGGGATATTGCTTAGAACTTCTGTATGGATCATGTGGGGGCAAGAAATTTGCTGAGAAAATTGAATCAGCTCTCAATGAATTATTTGGTTCCTATGTGAAAACTGTCAATGACTCTTCTTCTTCTATCAATAGAGGATCAAATCAAGCTCCAATTCAAATCAATGTAAACGAAGAGTACGAAGAGAACCCGTGGGATATGCTAGCTACTACCCAAGCTACTAAATTTGAACAACATATGGAGGAGATTGAATATGAATCAAGTGGGTCAGAATGATCAAGGTATCTAGCTGATAAACGTGAGAAGATAACTAAGGAGTTTGATATATTGGAATATTGGAAAGTGAACTCCAATAAATATCCAATATTATCTCTTTTGGCAAAGGATGTGCTAGCTGTTCCTGCTTCTACAGTGCCTTCAGAATATGCTTTTAGCACAGGTGGAAGGATTATCGATCTCCTCAGATGCAGTCTATCAACTGACACAGTTGAAGCTTTAATTTGTTCACAAAGTTGGCTACAAACATCACAAAGAAAATTAAGTGTAAGAGAGGCTGCTGGAGAGGTCTGGGCATACGAGGAGATTAGAGAAGGTACTATTTTTGCAATTGAGGAGAATTGTCGCCTTATGTGTGTCAAAGTTACTAATAACTCCGTTTCTTTTTTATATAGAGTTTGTTTCGAAGGACTGCACTGATAAGCAACACCATATTGGTACGCCTCTTTCTCAACTTGCTACAGGGCTGAATAGTAGTAATTATTCAGCGAGCAATAGCACAGTTTGCATGCCCATTACCATTATTTAACACCTGCTGCATTAGAGGTTATTCATTTCATTTAGCTGCAGAATTCTTTGTTATGCTATTAATGATAAAGCTTCTTTTCTTTGTTACGCTACAGATTTCATTGAGCTGGACACATAGCCAATTGATGCAAGTATGAGAGTATTATTGGTTATGCTGGTCTAAAGGCAGCATCAATTTTGTTTATATTTTGGTTATGTTAAATTATTGTTTAGGCCCCTGCTATCAGAAATCCTGAATTGAACTGGCAGATATCTCACCTACACAACATGAACAGTACCCTAGCCATGTTTTCTTTCCACACTAGGCTAAATTCTGTTTAAGTTAAATTACTAGCATCTCTAACTAAATCAGAGTGTTTTTCGTTGAGCTTGGTGTTGTTTCAACCATAATGTTCAAAATTAATATTCCTGAGTTTCTCCACTTGAAAAATATTTGATATGCGTTTATTCACAGCTTTTTTTATTGCCAAATGAAGTATAGAAGCAACGAACATAACTATGTAAGCCTGTTAGGCTCCTCCGACCAGCAGGAGGACCAGCACAGCATGCTGCGAGAGGATGGATTCACCAGCCCGTGGAACCCGTGAAACCAATCAAACCAACCCAACCCGACGTAGTATTTAGCCCGCCATCAGCCCGTGTAGAGCCAACCCACCCGGACCAACACAGTTTCATTGGGCTGGTTTGAAAACAAACCAGAAACCAGAAAACCCGGCCCATGAACATGGCGAGCCCCACTGCTGGAGCCTGGAGATGAAGCTTTCTCAACCTCTTCAATTTCTTCCGCCTCTGTAACTTCTTCAAGAGCAGCCAGCTTCGTGGTTGAACTTGGTACAATTAATTTACCATACAGATACCAGAGATAGGAATCTCCATACTACCAGCAGCAAGGGCACGCTTTGCTTCAATTGCAACCAAAGGATCGATCACTTTTGGATGTAGAGATGTTAGTCCCGTACTCATTGATCACAGCAGATTTGTGGTTGTTCAGAGGGAAGGTCCACAAGCTCCTGATTTCCAGGTTTTGAAAAGTCCCAAAGTTAAGGAGTTCTCCCCCAGGAGAGATGATATCATCAAAGCATAAGCCTGGATCATCACTATCTTCAGCACTGGACTCCCTCTCCTTCCTCTTAAGGGAATTTCCGACTTCAGGAAGCACAATATGATCATGTCCCCTTTTGTCCACTTGCACAGTGGTAGCAGACTGTGGCCCATTATGGCCCATCCCTTCATTAAGCTCACTTATGCTATTTTCTATTTTAGACCTTAACCGTTCCCCATCCTTTCATTAGGTATAAGGATCACCACGGCAGCGATCATGTACAGATCGTCCAAAGATTCTAAGTACCACCAAAGAAAAACATACTTGGCATTTGGCAAAGCTAGCCCAAGTGCATACGCGCACGCCATCAAAGAGAAAAGCTATCAGCAGATCATAAGACTTAGTGTCATGCTGATGATCGAGTTCACATCTACTACCAGAAAACAGCTTTTTACTACCAGTTGGAAATGCCCTTACTGCTGGATTCTCATCTGGTACTAAGTAACCAAGACTAAAAATCTCAATATTTAGTACCAGGGACTTACTCGGTACTAAAGCCACCTTTTAGTATCGCGCGGTACACAACACATTTGAATAGACGAGAGATGTTTTTCTTTTGAATTAACCTGTGCAAGACCCTTTGATACCGGATACTAAATAGTACATATTAGTACTGGTTGGTCTTACCATTTGGTATTAAAGACCTCTAGAATCCTCCATCCACCACAAATATATCGGTGGGAGCTGGATCCGGCAATAAAGATTGCATTAGTATCAGATCCGATTCTTACCGGTATATTTATAGTGGGTGGATGAGGAATTTTCTAATAGTGATTGTGAGAAATGCCCTATGTATAACATAAGCACAAGTCTACTACTCACCATCAAGGGCCGTGAACTACATGAAGTCTTCCTACTTCCTGATCCGTGAGACTTGAATTTTTCAGTTTCTACAACCAAAGCTGAAATTACATTGTTCACGACCGATAAGGCTAACATCTTTGCTTGAAGCCAATGAGGCTCATGGACTTCACTACACTACTCCAAATACCTCCACCGCCGGTTGAAAAGTGACATCACCATCGGTTCGGTCGGCCGTTGGATTAGGGTCGACAGTGATGTGATAAACCATCACCGCCGGTTCCTCACCCGGCGGTGTTGCCACTTTCACAATAATAAAAGAACAGCGACACAGCGGGCACACGCACCGCCGCCATCGCCCCGCATGCTCCACCGCCGCTGCATCCAAGCCCCACGCGCCACCGTCGTCGTGCCGCACGCTCTGCCGCCGCCAATCCAGCTCCTTGGGCCCCGCCCGCCGCATCCGAGCCCCGCATCCGCGTGCCGCCTCCGTGGGCCCCTCGCGTTGCTCCGCACAGCCGCGGGACCGCCGCTGCTGCATCCGTCGTCGGGAGGGGAGGAGGGGAGGGCAGAAGGGGAAGGGAGGTGGCGGCCAATGAGGGGGAGGAGAGGCCACGTGTGTGGTGACTGCGGGGGAAGGGAGGGGCGGCAGTGGAAGGGAAGGGAGATAGCGGTAGAGATGAGGGGCAGTGGGGGAAGGGAGATTGGGAGAGGAGAGAGGACCGGGAGAGGAGGGGAGGCAGGGAAGAGAGAGAAAGACTAGGAGAGAAATAATGAGAGGGAGAGGGAAATAATATTAGGGTGGTGATCGTAATACAGCCAGGTTGTAATAGCGGTGATGGTCGTCGAACTAATCAATCACCGCCAGTTCGTATTACGACCCACGGTGATATCTACTATTACCGCCGGTTCCATACTGACGGTGGTATTTACTATTATCGCCGGTTCCATATCAGCAGTGATAGACTGTTACCGTCGGTTTGAATTAAACCGGCGGTGATAAAACGTTTGCAATGATCTGATCTAGAAGCAATATATAATTAACTGGAGGCCTCTTGTTACATACTACTCGACGTAATTAATTGTAGATTATAATTTAGACTGAGTGCATAAAAGATATTTCACCTATTTGTTATTTGTATGTTCTTGCAAGTTTACTATTAACTTTCTATACAGATGTGTACTCGTATGCCCGTACAAGTTAGCAATATGTATATATGATAGATCCTTAACTTCTAGAAAGCTCCTCGAGGGAACGTTCTACGGAATACTCCTAGATGGCTTGGCATTGACCGATGAGCACCAAAGCATGTGGTGTTTGCATGAAATTTGTGAGGTCTTTAATTTCACCTCCGCAAGGAAAGAAATCAAGGTAGTGAATTCTAAGGTAGTTTGTTGTGGTTTCTTAGTAGGGGTAAATCGTTGAAAGAGTTTTAAATTATTTGTGAGCTCCTCAGCAAATAAGTAGGCATCTAGATGGGTTAGACCAACTTCTTTCGTTAAACAAATCGTTTGTCTCCATTGCTCTTTATTGTGTTCTTGTCTTCCATATGAGCAATTCTTATCGATCTACTTGTCCTTGAGCTTGTGATTGTAGAAATTTAGAGGAATCAGGATACTAAATCTCCTACAATACTTGGTGACAGATAGAATCCTTTGTAGACATATTCACTCACGATCTAAGTTTTCTATAACCCTAATGTGGGACGGGCTGATATGGACGTTCCGCCAAAAGGCAGAGGGTCGCTAGTTTTAATGCATAGTTTTATGATACAGTTACCAAGACTGAAAACTAAGTTATTGTGTTGGTTAGATTTTTATGATGATGAAACTCCTCTCTACCCTATCTGCAAATTTAACCCTCTTCGCTTCCCCTTCCTTTCCTTCCAGATGACATTAAGACCCTTTATCCTTGTTACGGCTCTATACCTCCCAGAGGTTCCGGCTTCACCAGACACATGCTTCGTGCTACAGTGAGAAGCTGCCTGCCCTACCGTGGACTCCTGGTTTAATTGCACATGGACTCCAGATTAGCGAAATTGACACCAACCAAATTGAAGGGAAAATTCCGTATGATGAATATGATTTGCAGGTTATATAGTTTGAACTTTGAAGCATTAAATCCGGCCGCGCAACAAACAACGACCCCCAAGAGGGTTGCAATGCATTGCATCTTGTCAACTAAACTAATGATTCCCTCCAATTTTTTTTTAAAAAAACAATCCACTTGCAGCATTGCCGTCCTGCCGAGGCAGGCAGGATTCCGGGTCCAACTCCCCCGGCTTCCTTTCCTCCCCGGCGCGGCAAGGCTCGCAAAGTCAACGCCCGCCTCGCCTCGCCTCGCCTCGCCTCGCCGGCGTTGCCATCAATCAATCCACCCCACCCCAAGTGAGCTTGAGCATCGCAACCACCCTCCGTCTCCGACCCACCCTCCTATGCGCGCACGCGCACGAGCACGCGCGCCCCTCCCATGGCGCCGCCTCCCTCCTCCACCTCTCCCGCCTGATCCTCCTCCTCTCGCTCGCCGCGGCCGCGCCGGCGCGCCTCGTGCCCGTCCAGTACCTCTACCCTCCCTTCAACCTCACCTACTTCCACTTCATCGACACCAACGGCGTCTTCCTCCTCTCCCCCGGCGCCAACTTCTCCGCCGCCGTCTACAACGCCGGCGCCACAGAGGCCTCCGACTCCCAGTCCCGCTTCTTCTTCTCCGTCCTCCACACCACCTCCCGGACCCCAGTCTGGACCGCCACCGCCGCTGGCTCCACCATCCTCGAGTCCGTCGTCCTCTCCCTCTCCGCCACCGGCCTCACGCTCTTCGACCCCTCAGCCGCCCAGCCCGACCCCGCATGGTCCACGCCGCGCCTCCGCGACCCCGTCGCCGCGCTGCGCCTGCTCGACACCGGCGAGCTCACGCTCATCGACGCCCACAACGCCACGCTCTGGTCCTCCTTCGACCGCCCCACGACACGCTGCTCCACGCCCAGCCGCTCCGCCTCGGACTGCCGCTCAGGTCCTCGGCGTCCGGCAACGACCTCTCCCCCGGCGCCTACCGCCTCGTCCTCACCCCCAACGACGCGCTCCTCCAGTGGGCCACCTCCTCCTCGCCGTCGTCGTCGGCGGAGGCCTTCCTCACCTACTGGGCTCTCTCCTCCGACCCCGCTGCCGTCCAGGACTCCAGCCACGCCGTCGCCTCGATGGCCGTCAACGCCTCCGGCATCTACCTCCTCGCCGACAACGGCAGGGACACCGTCTACAGGCTTCTCTTCCCCTCACCGCCCGCCTCCAAGGGCGACTCGCGCGTCCTCAAGGTCGACCCTTCCGGCCGCCTGCGCGCGCTCACCCTCACCGCCGGCGCGACCGTCCCCACCGTCTGGGCCGCGCCGGCCAATGACTGCGACCTCCCGCTGCCGTGCCCCTCCCTCAGCCTCTGCACGCCGGGCGGCAATGGCTCCACCTGCATGTGCCCTGACGCCTTCAGCACCTACTCCACCGGCGGCTGCGCGCCGGCCGACGGCACCGCGCTGCCGGCCATCCCCGCCGACAGCTGCGACGCCGGCGCCAAAAAGGCCGCGCGCTACAGCTACGTCAGCCTCGGAGCCGGGATCGGCTACCTGCCGACCAAGTTCGCTCTGCCCGATACCTCCGGCGACGCGCTCCCGGCGTGCCGCGACCTCTGTTCCGGCAACTGCTCCTGCCTCGGCTTCTTCTACAGGAACTCCTCCAGGTCCTGCTTCCTCCTCCACAACCAGATCGGCTCCGTCTTCCGCGCCAGCGCCGACGCCGCCGTCGGCTTCATCAAGACGCTCCCGTCGCAGCACGGCAAAGGCTCCTCGTCGTCCTTGAGCCTGATAACCATCGTGTTCGGCATCGTGCTCCCCACCGTGGCGGCCGTGCTCATCTCCTTCCTGCTCTACGCGATGGGCGCGCAGTGGCTCAGGAAGCGCCGGCCGCAGCACCTCAAGAAGACCAGCGGCAGCTGGTTCAAGCTGCCGGCGATGCTGTCATCGTCGCGGGCGCCGTCCTCCGCGCCGTCGGGCAGCGGGGACGACCTCGACGAGGACGTCCTCATCCCCGGCCTGCCGACCCGGTTCACGTACGGCGAGCTCGACGCCGCGACGGACGGCTTCAAGTGGCAGATCGGCTGCGGCGGGTTCGGGTCCGTGTTCCGGGGCGAGCTCCCCGACCGGAGCACCGTGGCGGTGAAGCGGATGAACGGCCTGGGCACGCAGGGCCGGCGCGAGTTCCTGACGGAGATCGCCGTGATCGGCAACGTCCACCACGTGAACCTGGTGAAGCTCCGCGGGTTCTGCGCCGAGGGCGCGAGGCAGCTGCTGGTGTACGAGTACATGAACCGGGGCTCCCTCGACCAGACCCTCTTCCGCGCCGGCGCCGCCGCGCCGGAGTGGCCGGCCCGGCTGCGCGTGTGCATCGGCGCGGCGCGCGGGCTCGCCTACCTCCACGCCGGCTGCGACCGCAAGATCCTCCACTGCGACGTGAAGCCGGAGAACATCCTCCTGGACGACCGCGGCGGCGTGAAGATCGCCGACTTCGGGCTGGCGAAGCTGATGAGCCCGGAGCAGTCGGGGCTGTTCACGACGATGCGCGGCACGCGCGGGTACCTGGCGCCGGAGTGGCTTATGAACGCGCCCATCACCGACAAGGCGGACGTGTACAGCTTCGGCATGGTGCTGCTGGAGATCGTGCGCGGGAGGAAGAACTCCAAGAAGCAGGAGGAGGAGCACACCAGCGGCGGGTCCAGCGCGGGCAGCGCGTCCTCGTCGGAGTACTTCCCGGCGCTGGCGCTGGAGCTGCACGAGCAGGGGCGGTACGGGAGCTGGTGGACCCGAGGCTGGAGGGCGCGCCGACGTTGCGCAGTGGCGCGGGTGGTGCGGGTGGCGCTCTGCTGCCTCCACGAGGACGCGGCGCTGCGGCCAGCCATGGCCGTCGTGTCCGCCATGCTCGACGGCAGCATGGACGCGGGCGAGCCCCGGGCGGAGCTGCTCCGGTACCTCAGGATGTACGGCCGCGGCCTCGTGGACCTGCGGCCCGCCGGGTGGATGGCCAAGGGCTCGGACACGACCGCCGGCGTGAGCAGCAGCTGGTCGCCGCCGTCGTGCGTGTCGGCGCAGCAGCTCTCAGGGCCCAGATGACAGTGACACCAATCAAACTTGATTTTGTGTTACCGTAGCATGCTTAATTAGTACTAGTATAGGTCAGCAGCTGCTGCTGCTGCTTCCTCCTCCTCCTCCTCCTCTTTTGGGGATTTTTTGGTAACTAGTTATTTAATTTACATCCTACTGGCTAGTAACAGACAGTCTTCTCTTTCATTTTTGCACAGACAAATTAAATCTCTAACTCTTAATACTATTGTCTATTGGCCGCAACGCAACACATACATGTAATGTAAACTCAAGCACATTTGTTTGTTTGTGGGCAAAAAAGCAATAATTTAGCCATGCTTCGTTCCATTGGCCAAACAAACATGTGAATTGGGTATACTGCTGCTGCTGCTGCTGAAGAGGAAGAAGAACTAAACTGTTGCAGAGGACTTGCTATTTCTCTCTGCATCCATTCCAGCCCTGCCTGCACCTCCCTGGCCTCTAGCTTGGTCAACCCAAACTGATCATCTGGGGTTAGTTGATTCTAAAATCAATCTTCATCTTCCTCCGAGGTAGCATCTACACGGTACTGCTCCCCTACCTAGTACAATAAACAAATAGTGGAGTACTCTACAGATCATGGAGAACAAAAAGGAAGAGCAACACGAATCTTCACGAGGAAGGAAATATTTAGTTTAAAATTCAGGCTTAACGTTTGATGAGCAGTCAAGCAACTGGACCGTCAGGATGTGTATACAACTATAATAAACATACAAAAAAAATAGAAGCAATAGAAAAGGCACTATTAGTTACCGCCACATCAGCTAGCTAGTGCATCAAGCAAAATACCGTCTGAATTGAGTTTTGCCCACAAGATCGCAGCAGACTTTTGACCCCTGAATCTGGTTCGTTGTTGGGATGATGCATGATGATTTAATTTTCCCCAACTCACCCTACAGATGAAAATTCAGAGTAAACACAAGACAGAATGATCGAGACGGAGGAATAAGTAGAGTACATAAGTGATAGTGTGAAACTAGTCTATTTCTACTTTATTATGGGCCAGTTCAATTCAAAGGCTATCAAATTATCAACAGGTGTACTATTTCCTATCATTCCGGAAAAGAGCTATATATCCGATCCACACAAAATCTAGACCGCAACGAATTGATGAATTGATGATCAATGGTCAGCATGCATGCAGTTGATTGATAAGCTTATAAACGGTGCCTTGGAGTGCTAGCAAGTCAATAATCTTAAGATTGGAGATGATTTTTTTGAAACAAAAGGTACGAGCTCCGCCGCTCAATTAAGACGATGGAAATATGTACAAGAAAGAAAGGTTAGCCCAGCGAGATGCAGACCCCCGAGGGGCTAACCAACCCACGCGATGTGGTTGAGAATAAATATAACACACTGCCATAGGTCATCGTTGCTGAGCATAGAAGCAAAGCCATCAGCAACCCTGACTTCCCATGGCAGGCCACCCACGGACCACGCACCGACGGTTCCAAAGCAAGCGGCCACAACCGGTTATCGTGCCAAGCTCGAACCGCGAAGAGCAGCTCCGACTTCGGTCATGAACCCATGCTTCGCCCGCAGCGGATGTAGACCCCCAGCAGAGACCCAGACTACGGCAGACTACGGCAGAGGGGGAGGGTTGCCACGTGTCATCGTTGCCGAGCCGCATCCCCGACGCAGCAGCTCCGACTTCATTTTGCAAAACTTGCCTCCACGCATCGGCCAGGCACCGAGAAGCGAAAGCATCCGCCTAGGAGACTTCAAAGCCACAATGAAATCCAAATGCAACGCCTTCAAGAAGGGAGTGAAACCAATGACGCCGCCATCGCATGTCCATAATGGACCAGGTTTTCACCCTTGGATGTCAGCTCTAGGGGAAAAACACGATGCCCCCAGCAGGGAAAGCGGCACCCAGCTGCGTCACCATCATCAAGGCTTTCGCCCAAGACCCCACTGTCCATCACCTTCAACCCGCTGTCCCGCCGCCCCACGGAAGGCCTCATCAGATGGCAAATGACGCGCCGGTTGCACGCGGCAGCCGCACAGCTGCGTCGGCCGCCACCCCCTCCGACCAGGCAGCACATGGGACCAGACCTGACTCCACCGCTCACGTGACTCCGCTGCATGTCGAGGCCGTCACCGACCACCGCCAACGGCACTGGCACTGGCACCACCGCCATCGCTGTGACCTACTGCAGCAGCCACGAGGCGCGCCCCACCACCATGGGCTCCGCCCCCTGCCTTGAGGGCGCCTGCCCCGGCCCCTGGCGCCTAGCCACCACTGCCACCCGCCGGTGGATGGATCTCGGCCGGATCGGCATGGGCAGCAGCCGCAGCAGCCGTGGGAGGGCCGGATTCGGAGCGCCGGCCTCGCTGAGGGCTGGATCCGGAGCGCCCGCCCCCTGATGCGCAACACCCCTCCAGATCCAGCGCCCGGCCTGCCACCAAGCCGCAGCACCCCCGCATTGCCCCGACCGCTGGGCGCCTTCTCGCTCTACTTCCGCCGCACCCAGCCGTTGCATCGT
This sequence comes from Panicum hallii, assembly GCF_002211085.1. Classification (NCBI taxonomy): domain Eukaryota; kingdom Viridiplantae; phylum Streptophyta; class Magnoliopsida; order Poales; family Poaceae; genus Panicum; species Panicum hallii. The sequence goes on along the minus strand of NC_038044.1, from coordinate 64,433,867 downwards.
CTCGGCCGCCAAGCTCGCTCCCCGCACAGCGACACCCACGATCCTCCTGGACGAGAGCCTCACTGCCGCCGTCCTACGGAGCTGCGCGGGCTTCCGGCAGCTTCCTCCGGCGGCAGCGAGGGCAAGGAGGGGTGGATGACGGCGGCGGCGGTGGGGAAACCGCCGCCCGAGTCGCCCGTGCGGATGGGCGACGCAGGGCCCTGTGGCTAGGATTTGCTGGTCTAAGATTGGATATGATGATGAGTTGAACACAAGACAAGATTACATTCATCTTCCTTGTTGTTTTCGAAAGTCTTCCTTGTGAGAAGAAGAATTGGCTGGCTGGCTGGCTGGCTGCCTTTAGTTTAGGGGCGATATGATTGAGGGCGCCTTTTCCCGTTGGGCAGCAAAGCGCAGTGCAGGAGGGGAATGGATGGATACAGATCGAGACTTGGACTGTAGCGATGACTTCAGCCAGGAACCTTAGCTTGATGTAAATTTTATTTATTTTATTTTATACCTAGAGGATACAGATCTGTTGGTCGAATTCGGTGGTTTCTCATGATAGCTATTGTGTGGCACCTGATTTCATTGTTGATCATCAATATGATGGCATTACCTAAAAAAACGAATATATGCTCAAAATAAGTCAGTGACACAAGAGCTAGCCCTGATTCTTCAAAGTGAAGAAATAAATGGGATTTGTTCACTCTAAATTAATCGAAAGGCTGAGCTCCTGCCATTTGCTGCTTCCCTTAAAAAAAAGAAATTAAATGCGGATAACTGGAATCACACCATTCATTCGGAGTATATACATCTGGTGAGTCGACAGACCACAAATTCATCTTGAGAAAACGACAACTAACCCCAAATTCATTTGGATCAACAGCATGCATATGTACTAGGGATAAGCAGTGACCTGTGTGGATTGGGTTGTCCTCTCTCCTCTGAATCTGATCGTCAAGATGTAGGTGATGTAGCTAGGGAGAAGCTAAGGGGGAATTGATCGATCTGAAGAAACGATATCTGTTAAATTCAGCGATACTATTCTACATCCTAGGTGCATTTATTCTAACCCACCAGTTAAATTATTGACGGACGCATCTGAAATTACTGAACCGAGCAACCCTATTACTGAATGACGTTAAGTAAAAGGGTGTCAGTAATTGCGCACAGTGGATATTACTGAAAATTTATTCAGTAATTAGTTGGGTGCAGCTACACCTAGAGCTACACCTAGGACGTAGAATAGCACGTTGACACACACACACATATATATATATATATATGGAAAATCCATTCTACACGTCCTTGTAGCTACTCCCACATATGTATCTCGTGACGTAGGATGTATCTGACCCATGTACGTGAAGTATATAATCATATTAGAACATTTATGATGGTCTATATGTTGGATATGTGACCATACATACAGTATCTGGACATACTAGTTTTTATATACCAGTAGTATTAGTATTAAGGTAAATTTACAATATATTTAAAAATAAGAGTGGTTTTGAAATTTTTATATACTTTTGAAGTATCTTAGAATTAGTATATGAACATACTCAAAGTGATAAATGAGTATGCGGACGTGTAGATAAAACTATATATATATATATATGTATATAGGACAAGTTTTATCTACACTCGCTCGTAGCTACTATACCACCATGCGTATATCCACGTACTCATTTATCACTTTGATATGTTCATATACTAATTCTAAAATACTTCAATGTACGAAAAATTTTAAAAGTATCCCTATTTTTTGAATATATCATGATTATATATGGTCAAATTCTTAAACTATATACTATCACAGTGATGGTCCAGTAGGATCACGTATACCTTGGGTGTGTTCGGATCCGGGGGTCTAAAGTTTAGAGGGGTCACATCAAAGAGAATCTTATCATTTATAAGTATTAAATAAAGTCTAATTATAAAACTAATTGCAGAACCCCAGTGCTAATTCGCGAGACGAATCTAATGAGGTATATTAGTCCATGATTAGCGGATGATTACTGTAGCATCACTGTTGCAAATTATAGATTAATTAGGCTCATTAAATTTGTCTCGCGAATTAGCACCCAGCTGTGTAAAAAGTTTTATAAACAGATTTTATTTAATACTTTTAAATAGCAAGATTCTCTTTGATGTGATGGGTCTAAAATTTAGAGGGCTGGAACCGAACAGGGCCCTTGTACATTTTTCCGGTTAGATCAGATATGTCCCGTAGGAGCATGAATAATATCCAACGCACCGGCGGCGCAGCTCCTAGCTCCGGCGAGCCGAATTTATGAATGACCGCACCCTCTTTTACTACCCGCAATCGAAAAGAGTAAAAAGATATACGGTCCACGTATGACTGAGCGGGAGTGTTTTCCGGAAAAACACGGAAACTACTCAAACCGCTCGGGAATAGCGCCATTCCCAAACGCTCGGCCGAAATTACTCCACCAAAACCGATCCCTTCCCGCTACAGCCCCATCCCTGCCACATTCGCGCGCGTCCACCCCCACCCCCTCTTCCCTTCGCGGTTCCAGTCACGCCACCCGTCGCGGCGCCCTGTACTCCACCGTCGCAGCTCCCAGCGGCGCGC